>NW_017731544.1:978239-1016241 GCF_001890085.2 Hipposideros armiger | reverse complement strand
CGCTTATCCTCCTATAGCTCTCATGCTTCAGTTTCTCTGGCCCTTCCTTTTCATTCAGTTATCTGCCTCCTCTCAGTTCAGATATTTCTTTCTGAGTATAAACATGACAGCTTTTTCTCTTTTTTTTTTGGCAGCACCATCAGTCCATTTGTTCTACTACTGTAATCCACTGTGAAATATCTCTATTTTGAGTCAGTCTGACAGTTTTTTTCTTCTCTGCCCTCTCTTGAGCTTTGAGTACTAATTAATTGGGAATATTGGATCTTTACATTTTATAGTTTCTCATTTTAGCTAGTTTGTCCGTACTAATCGGTTATTCTTTTCAATGTCTTGGTGAGCTCAGATTTTCACTGGCGTAAGTGGATATTCCAACTGTAGTTCACTACCATCTGTCAATTCACTCTTCACCAATGTCCTCTTTTCCTTCATCAGCCGAGCTTGCATTCTACTTCACAAGGGAAATAGAAGCTCTATTTTGGAAGCTCCAATTCCCACAGGATAAAAATCCATGTTACTTATTATATCTTATCAATTTATATGTGATTTGTCTAATTTAGGCTTTTTAAGTTTGAAAACTGCCAATTCCTCAGATATGCTGTGTCCCTCATCCTGAAGTTTACTAAAATCAATTGGCTACAACACTGTATGTGTGGGAGGTAGGAAATACCAAGGCATGGTTGTTAATGCGGTGGCCCCAGAGCATGGGCCCTAAGACCTGGCCTATAATAACACATCTGGTGCAGGTGTGGATGGCCAGAGGATTACTCTGGTTTGCAAAAGTTTATGGAGATTATTTCTGTTTACATTTCTCATTTATTCAGTTTTTTAGATTCCACATATAAGTGAGATCATATGGTATTTGTCTTTCTCTGACTGACTTATTTCACTTAGCATAATGTTCTCTAGGTCCACCCATATCATTGCAAATGGTACTATTTCCTTCTTCTTTATAGCTGAGTAATACTCCATTGTGTAAATGTACCACAGTTTCTTAATCCAGTCGTCTACCAATGGGCATTTCAGATATAGTCGTTATAATGATAGTATAAAAAAATATGTAATGACAGTGGTAAATATTCATGATGTACAAAAGACGTTAATAAACAGTATATATGAAAAAAAAGTTTATGGAAACCTTTAATTTAGAGCATTGTGAAGAGGCCTACTAATTTTGGGGTCTGAATCTCACAAAGATTTTTTTTGGAGAAATTAGACAAATCCTGAGAAAAGCCAGATTTTTAAATTCCATAGCACAGTACAGTGCAACTGAACCCTTAAGACTTCCCCAAAACACATGGATGTTCTGAGAGTTTGTTTGGATTTAAGATTTCATCTGGCAGCCCAGCAGCTTCTCTCTTTTATTCCTACTTGACTCTAACTCCTAATAAATGTGAAGAAGAAAGTTTATAGCATAAAGAACTGTTGAGGTCATGAGAAGATATAGATGGATAATTATCTTCGAAGGAAGGAGAATGTTCAAGGATCTATACATTTTTTTCTGAGAGTTAGGACTACGGGTTGCCTGCATAACGACTCTTCAATCCCTGTGTATATCTCTGTTGTGAATGGCAAAGCTCAGAGATAAGTAGTTTAGATGTAAGATGTGAATAATTAGGTCCTATGATCCAAAAATAGGCTGCAAACTTCAGATTACTCCAAGGAAGATGTACACATGGTCTGGTAGATGTATCCTTCATTATTTATGAGGTTTTCATTCTCAGCCTCTTTTGCAAATCTTTGATGACTGTATATTCTGTTTGTCTAGGATGAAGACAGATTAGGATCTAAAACCAAAGAAGTCCAATGGCTCTCTGGGCCCTTTCCTTTCTAACTCAGCCTCAGAGTCTGATTTCTACATTTCGCCATTCTGGGAACATACATCCTAATTAGAGGAAGCACATGCCAGAAAACTAGAGAAAAAGATTTTGCCCCAATGAAGGTGATAGCTGGTCTAGTTCATCCATGACAGACCTTGCCAGGCTGAGGGGACGGCCCCTGAGCCTTACGGTGCCAAAGAACAAGCTGAAGTGGGAACAGAAGCTTCTAAGGGGCGCTCAGTCTCACCCATCTTGTTTCTTTCACCTTCTTTGAAGGCAGCGAATCTCAAAAGATCACCCTTCAAACGGCTCAGACCTTGACTCCAGTTTCCTACACACTTGCAAACTCGCTATAAGACAACAGACTATGCAGTTTCTTTGCCTTTGATCATAGAGCCTGACCTACTCTTAGCAGGGAAATGCAAGGCTTTCTGAATACCATCATGCAAATTCTTCCTACTATTGGCTAATTCATGACCAGGACTGATTTAGAACTTTTTGAAAGATAGGGTATTTTTCTAATAGTTTGGCACTTTGGCCAGTGCGTAGAATGATCAGAGCCTCATAGGATTCAGTCATTTCCTATTTCCTTATCTTATTCTCGAAATAGTGGTTTGCTCCTTAAGAAAAACGGTCCAGGATACTTGCCATTTTTTTAGGCTTAATTTCAAGCTAGATTGTTACACTGAAATAAAATCCTAATAATAATGCACTTCCTGTTGTGTAATGTAACCGTTTTTGTAACAAAAAGTTCAGTGTTTTATTTTAGAGGTGAAATATTTCTTTACTATTGGGAAGAGCACTGCTTTACAAATTGTGTTGAAGTTTCTTACCTGTATGGAAAGGATTGTCTGAATATGAAATTATAATAACATTTATGATTTGATGTCCACATCTCCATGGGAATAAAGAAAAGCTGGGTTTAGACTACCTGGAACTACTTTCTCCTGAAGTGCTAAAGTTGTGTATCTGAATTCTTTTAGCATTTTGCAAAGATGGCTGTAGGAACGGAGGCGCTTGTATTGCCGCTAACGTGTGTGCCTGCCCTCAAGGCTTCACGGGACCCAGCTGTGAAACTGGTAAGAATATCATTCCATTTTTTAGAAAATTAATTTTTACACCAATATATAAAGTAATCCATGAGGAAAATAATGTTTCAGGTTCCAAGTGGGCTCTCAAAGCATGGAGCAGTTAATAAGGAAGTGCTAGGAGGGAGGATAAGGAGGTTTCAGTGCTGCGTATTCACTGGGTGTTTCCCCAGAGTCACTCTAAGGAGGGTTTGCAGCTGCTATAACTAGATGCCTATTAACATTTTCAGAAAAATGTGTGGGATTGCCAAGGATTTTATGCTTCATAATTTATTTTACTCATTTGCAGTCCATTTTTCCTGGAATCTGTATGACACTTTCAAGGCATAGACTTCAAGCTTATGGCCAACTGACTTCCTAGGACACACTACCTCCTGCATCCACATTTGAGAATTTTAAATACATTTTTACCTGGCCCATTTAATATTCACTTATTGTCGTTTATTTACAAAGTATTTAAAGTTTTCTACTCTTTAATTATTCCTCGTTCGAGTGCATTCTAAACTTACTGTTTCTCATGGCTACTAATACTAGAAACTTAAAAAAATATATATATATGTATATATATATAATATTATATACAATTTAAAATAAAATATATATAATATAAATATAAATACATATATTATATATATATTATATATTATATATAATATATATGATATATATATTATATATAATATATAATATGTATATATATATAATGTGTGGTCTGTATATAGCTTTTGACCAAAATTAAGTTGTTTTTTCAGTTGAAAATAGACATTAAGAATAAAAAAGTGTTTTTAGAATTAGGATCTAATTAAAATCATGTCAGTAGTAGTTTGGCTCCTTTGGGTCAAGTGGGTTCTAACAGCAGATGACCTCAAAAGTCTGGTTATAATCCCTAAGAGAAAGCTGCTGCCACCATCGATTGGTGGTTGCTATGTCACAGTGCTGTCCATAAATTTCAATGCAGTAGATGAACAGTATGTCCTGCCTCGATCCCACTTGCAAAGTCATCTGGTTTAATAAAAACACTGATTGATCAGAATGTGAGACAGAAAATGTTCTGCTCTACTTGGGAAGTGGAAATTTTACTGAATAGATACTGCAACGGTTCACAGAAGGATGCTCACAAAAGGGGTGCATCACTAGATCATTTCATCCTACAAGTACCCTAAGTGCTGCTTTTCAAACTTCAATGACTAATAGTTTACAAATGTCTCTAATAGAAAACACATAGTGGCCATCTTTGATATGTGGGACTCTTTTTTCAGGGGATCTTTTCCTAAATTTGGAGTTCCCTAGCTCATTGTGTATGTTAATCAGCCATAGAGCTTGTTAACTTGTTAAAAATACAGATTTCCAGTAATTCACTATCATAGGATTTACCAGGTCAAAATCAGGTCGTTCGGATGCAATAGTTTTACAAAGTTTCTGTCCTGTCACCTCCACCAGTACACCCACACATATCGAGGTACACTGTGATCCTGTATCTCAAGGCCTCTGGTGACCACGTTTCCTGAATATGGTATTTTGTACTGCTTCTAGTGCAGAGTCGATACTGAAATGCTGGCTTTTTTATGGCATTTCAATTATGTGGAGTTATGAAATAAAGGCTGTCCCAGAAAATCGGTGATGAATAATGACCATGCTCAATCATCCATATCATTTTTCTGCTGGACAAAAAAAAAAAACACGATGTGGTGAGATTGTGGAAATCTGGAATGATGTAAAATTAATCCGAGCAATGTAAAATTTAATACCAGAGTTAAAAATAACCCAACAGAATATTTAGCTTTCTCTATTTAATTACTCCTGAACTCCCAGTCTATAAAAAGATGATCCCAGACTTTAAGTAGCTGTCTGTCACAGCCAAGGGTTTTGAAAAGGACAGATGTGGGGTCAAAATCTAGTTCCCATTTACTTGCTATGTGGCCTTGGGCAAGTTATGTAACTTCTCAGTGTCTTATACTCTCCATACATCAACTTATGCTTCACAGGTCTCCTCCAAGATTGGTATTATCTCCATTTTACAAATGAGTATATTGGGTTCAGAGCAATTAATTTCTTTTCTAAGTTCACAGAGTTTGCTCCTGAATACAGAGGTCTTTCTACCCCTAAACCCAGGCTTTTTATTTATTTTATTTATATCAGTGCTTTTTAAAGTTTCTATTGAAGTCACTCTAATGACAGAGAAGAGACTATCCAGGGAGATCCTACAATGACCCAAAACAAGGGTAAATAAAATTCCTTCAAATTTGAATTTCTTGTTTTATCCTAAAAATTCACTTATTTCTATTTCATAATGTATGAAAATACTTAAATTACATACATTGAGTAAAGTTAGTGCTGCAAGACAAGGGGTCATAGTTTATGTCTGCTTTCTAGGATCTCTTGGCCCAAGACCACATTTCACTATTTGAGAAGCAAGCATTCCTGCCTCCTAGCTGGGAAAATGTCATACTGCTACTTGCCTCTTAGCATCTGTCCCAGTAATTGTTCCAGGTTAGATCCTACCCCCTCACCTCCCAACAGCATCACTTTTGTTGATGCAGTTATAAATAGAAGTACCCTTTTAAAAAATAACTTTAGATGAGAAGAGACCCATGGGAAATAAAATACCCAGCATGTTTTCTTGGCCAGTAATCAAGGAATCATCTCTCTCTTATCCCATTTCATATCCAGGCAAGTCCTTTTGTTTCTCTTTACTAGGGTCCATTTCTTTCCATTCGAGCTGGAACTACAGTAGTTCCTGGCTCTCAGGTGTATCTCTTTCCAATCCACTCTCCACAGCATTTCAGAGCACGAGTCTTATCATATCATACATACTGAAAAAAAACAACAAAAAACTTCAGCATCTCCCATTGTCCTCAAGATAAAGGTCACATGTCTTAACATGACACATAAGGCCCTTCAAGATTTGGACTGCTTATCTACCCAGCTTTCATCCTTTCGACCCTCTGTCTCCTCAGCTCCTTCCCACCCTCCCAGGCATTGAGTTTTATGGGAAGTAAAGGGCATATCTTGTTACTTAATAATCTTCAAGACACAGTATAAGGCCTCACCTTATTAGGCAGTCCACAAATACTTGGTGAATAAACAAAGGCGTAAGTGACTGATTAAATGAGGAGGTTGTGGTTGCTTGTTGCTTACGTATTTGCCAGACTTCTTTGAATATTAGTTTAAAGAGGGCTTCAGGGTCATCTGATCCTGTAGTCTCATGGCAGATAAAGTAATTAAAGCAGAGAGGTGAAGTAGTTTATGTAAGATGTTTCATTGTAGATACAGATCTGCAAATTAGAACTCAGATCTTCTGATTCCCAGTCCAAGGTTTTCTTTGCCCTCCCTCCCCTCCCTCCCTCCCTCCCTTTCTCCCTCCCTCCCTTCCTCCCTTCCTCCCTCTCTTCCTCCCTCCCTCTTTCCTTCCTGCCTTCCTTCCTTCCTTTTCTTCTATGCCATGCTATATACTCAGGAATTCATTCTGTCACCTCTCATGAGGTCTGTGCTTTTGTGATGCCCACCCCTTCAACTGCCAAATAATCCTGTTGTCTTTAACAGTGAAGACTGTGGCAGTTTTTCTCGCCTCAGGTAGGGAAAGCATCAGGATCCTCAAGATCCTAAGCATTGGAGTGGCCTAAATCTGGCCTACTGGAGTTGGATGCTGCCTAATTGCTTAGAAAGGAGATTAATTCATGTCCCAGTGATGATCTGTTGGGATCGCAATGGAAATGCTCAGGAAGTACTAGGATTTACTGATTTTTGAAAACAATCTTAATGTGCATGATATTTACCAACCCTTGTTACTTTAGTTGAGAAAGTCTCCCCTGAACCCCTCTGTCCCTAATTTATTTTGTCTATTTCTGCATCACATGTATATTAGTGGAATGGTTGAATCCATTTACCAACTTTACCAAGGGTCTATGTGTATGCTTTTTACAGATTAAAATTAATTTTTCATGACCATTTTTAGCCACTGTGTAAAATCACCCATATGTACAGCATAACTTCATTTTTAATTAAACATCCTAATATTCCATCAGGTGGTTAACTTGGATCTAGCAGAGTGATTATTTCTTGGCTAACTCAATAAAATATATTAGAAATCTATGTGCTGAGGTTTAACAGCTCTATCACTGCCACACTGTATTTATTGCACAGTTGCTAAACCTCAGTGAACATGTGTCTGATGTTCTAATTAATATGCAAAGCTGTCTCATTATACTAAAAGTAAATCTTTCAGTCATGATTTAAAGCATAACTCCAAAAGATTTGACAGTTCCCTATAAGTAACTGCTGATTTAAATCAAATTAAATGTTTGTAACTGGGAAAACGTTGGTATCAAATAGAAGCTAAAAAAAATATGCTGTAATATCAAAGAAAAGGAGATCACACATTTTGGTGATAAATGGTTATTTTTTTCCCTCAGTGTGTAAAATAATGGGTTTCTTAGCTACAGATCAAAACATGAAATGAGATTATAATTATTTTTAGTGAGTAGTTAAATGAATATAAATTTAAGGTGCATTCCTAAGTGTTTTGTAGCTTTTTAATATCTGTAGTTTCAAAATGATGAAACAGAACATGCAGCATATATATATGAATGTTGCTTTACCTCAAAGGTAACTTCAAATTAATTTAGGTTGATTGACTTAAAAAAGTACATTACTATTTTAGTAGAGGTGGTAAAAATCTTTTAATTCATTCATAGTAATAAAGTTATTTTGCTAGTAGTATACACAGTTAGTGTTTATTATTGTCAAAATGTATTAAATTTCTTAATATAGTTATATTAGAACATTTTTCATCATTTCAAGGAATATATTGATTTAATTTCATGATTACATAGCTCTTTTAAAAGGCATATTTTTCAGAAGTGTATATTATTTTATATTGTTTTATAGGGAAGACTGAAAAAATTCAGAAGCAAGAGAAAATTCTCAGAACATTTTTGACATACCATACCTTTTTATTTTTCCCCCAAATTGACTCAGTAAAATTCCATTACTGTGTATGTTTTTTGTGGGGGGAAAAGGTGATTGAGTTAAAATTTTGAGTTAAGTTAATATAGTTCAAAAGAAGGAAGACCTGTAGATACCTTTGCTTTACCAATAAAGATGAGCTTTTTTTTTAGTATTATTTTAAAATTATTTTGTTCTAGCTAAATTTCATATACAAAAATCATTAAATGACCTTTATTGTAATATAAACATTTCAGATGAAGGAAGTACAGCTTCTGATCTTTCACATTGTCTATTAAAGTTAAGTCTTTTATCTGACTTTCTCAAGGGAAAAGACAAAACACAGCAGATAACTTGGTGGCTTCTGTAAACCGGAAGCATATACCCATGGAGAAATCTGTTGATCTGCCTAAACCAGTATCTCAATTCATACTTGCTGAAACCCATCTGATCTTCCAACTTGGTCTCTAATAATAGAAATGATTGGATTATATTTGATGAATGAATGTTTATTAGTGAACTTTGGATAAATTAGGGGTTTAGATCCCAACATTACTTTTGCCTGTTATAGAATAAAAAGAATGAAAGGAAGGAAGAAAAGAAAAGGGAAGGGAAAGGAAGGGGAAGAAAAGGGAAGGGAAGGAATCTCTGACGGCTTTTTGACCATACCCTGCATATGAATTAACTTGGGTAGTTAAGACATATTTTTTCCTTAAGTTGGTAAGACTTAACCTCTTTTAAATAATCCTTTGATTGTTTAATGTTATGCCAAACCCTGGTCCTCCTTGAATCACTTAGTGGTCAAAACACAAAAATTAAAACCAGGGAGACAGTGTCATGAGTCCTAGCTCTACTGTGGACCAGCTATGTGACCTTTTCTATATTACTTCATTTTTCTATGCCTTAATTTTCACTTGTATAAAATAAAGATGATAATACCTACCTCTTGGATTAATTCTGGAGAGTAAATGAAGTAGTATACTCAAAGCACACAGCACCATAATACCTGATGTGATTATATTATATATTTTAAGTAAAACTTTGTATACAGAGCTGTTGAAAGTTTTTAGATATCCTTGAGTTACCTGGAGATACCCTGAGACGTTATGAAATAAGAGTTAAGAATAATAAATGTTTCTAGTTTTCTTGATTCATTTATAAACCAGCTTTAAGTATAATTTTACTACACTTTAATGGTTTTAAATGGTTAATTTAGCAATATGCATTCTTTGCATATACTTAAAATTGCTTTATTTTAGTTCTACTGCAAATATTAAATAATGTTTTACAGAAACCTTGGTACTATTCAAAAAGTAGTTAAAAGTTCTCAGTGTTAAATCTCAAAGTCATTCTTACAAGTTCTTCAGGTTAATTAGAAAAAAATCTTACTCACTCTTTCCATATATCAGCCATGTATAATAGATAACAACTCTGATGGGGAAATTTTTCAGACTCTTTTATTATAAGGCCTACCTAATTAACGTTGGAAATGAGGATATATCATGAAGTTAATGTAAGAGAAAAAAATTGCTTTCAAGCTGTTAGAGGGCAGATCTCCAAGTAAAAAGTCCACAGGAATTATTTGGAATTTGGAAAAGACCTTCACTTTTGCTTTAAAAATATTGATTTTTTTTCCCAATGGATCAACCTAGAATATAACTGGTATTATGCCCTTGAATTCTTAGAATCTGTGTCCTCACTTTTTTTATTCAAAGCAAACCAAATAAAGCCACTTTTTAGATGTTTAAAATATTATTCTAAAATTAATTAACTGAATACTGCGTTATATTTTGAATAAGCAATATATGTACATGGTATAAAATTTAAAAGGACAAAGACATATAATGAAAAATAAATTTTCTTTGTATGTCTTCCCCAATCATTGTTTTTTCTCTTAATATATCTTGGAAATCATACTATCAATGTGTCCTCGTTAGACAGAATCATTCAAATAGGAAAGTCAGTCTTAGAGGAGCCTGCCACTCAAAAAAAAAATGTAACTCTGTGGTTGCCAATAAGAACATACATCTTGGGGACAAGATTTTTCTCTCCCTTTGGTCACCCCCATACTTTGGTTGGGACTGTTCTGTGTTATTCTGATTCATAAATTCTAAATATTTTTGTCCATAGATAAGTTGATGGACTTCTCTTCTTTAGCAGTGTGATGGGGATGGTACAAACTTGATATTGTGGAGACACATTTGAAAGTGACAAAGACATGAACAGCTATCAGGGACTTTGTCTTCTCTAATTCAGAATACATCCAGGATACATTTTATTTATGCTCAAGTTATTTTTGCTTCTTGGCTTACATTTCTTCCATGTTTTATTTTTCTTCCTGAAAGACCTGGTTTACTAATCATTTACAGCGGGTCTTATTAGTGGCAAACTCTCAGACTTGCTCTGAAAGGGTAGCTCTGTATAGAATTCCAGGTTGGTTTTGCTAAGCACTGTGAGGAAGTATTCTGTTGCTTTTGGGGCCTCTGAGATTTCTGTTTAGAATTCTACTGTCAATTCAATGGTGATTCATTTGAAAACACTTTCGCCCTTAATTACTTTTAAGGTCTCCTTTTCCTTGTGGTTTCAATGCATTGTATCTGGGCATGAATTTATTTTTATTTATCTTGCTTAGAGTTCCTTTAGATTATTGAATCTGAGGAGTCATCTCTTTCATCAGTTTTGGAAAACACTCAATCTTTATCTTATTAAATATTGCTTCTCATTCTCTTTATTCTTTCCTTCCTATTGGATATATGTTGACAGTTATCTTTCTATGTTTCTTCAACTTTTCTTTAATATTTTCCATTTATTTATCTCTCTGTGTTATGCCCTTTCTTCATATTTTTGATTTCTTCATATTTATCATATTTAACAGGAATTTATGTTATTCTTCATATTTAACAGTCTGTTAGGTGTCTTCTCAGCTTTGTCTAATTCTTTGTTTAGCTCATACATTGAATAATTTTTTTAATCTCAATAGCTATCTTTTTCATTTCTAGTTCTCTTTTTCAAATGTTTCTTGTAATTTTCCCCTTAGTTCTATTCCTTTCTTGTGATTTTGATTTCTTCTTTTATCTTTCACAATTTTAAACTTATAATCTTTATCAGATTGGCTGAAGTTCAAGGGGTTTGCCTTTTATTATGTTTTCTGACTTTTGCTCATGATGCAGTGTTTCCATGTGCATTTTGTACTTCTGATGGCTGGCCTTATCTTCATTGACCTGAAGTCTCTTTCCTCCAGAGGAATTTTCCATTTGCTTCTTCAGGTATACCAGGGGCATTCCAATCAATATTTGTGTTCATTTCTTTGCAGTGTACTGAAGTGGTTTACCACACAGGTGGTATTCATTTGAACCGCAAAACTCTGTAAGAGCAAACATTTTTTTCTTCCCACCTAAGTACAGGCAAAAATAGTGTGCCTTCTCCTAATCTCTTGTGCTAGTGGATGTTTTATTTGTACGTGTTTGTGTATGTGTGTATCTAGCCTACACTTAAACTGAAGGACAGCCCTTCAAGGATCCTGCTTTGTGCTGCAGTCTTGGACCTTATATAGGACCAAGCCCTCTCTGCTGTCACCACGTGGGCCATAAAATAGAAATATGGTGTTCAGCTTATTCTTGTGCCATATAGAAATTTTCTTTTTTTTTTTTTGAAAGATTTTTATTGGGGAATTGGGGGGATGGGAACAGTGCTGGGGAATTGGGGGGAGGGGAACAGACAAGTTGCAGGTTGAGCTGTTGTTCAGCATCTTAGCTATGGAGGGCAGTGTCACTGGCCCTCATATGTGGGATCCGAACCGGGAACCTCTGGCATCCCAAGCCAGTTCTTAACCATCACGCCACTCGGCCGGCCCGAAATTTTCACTTTTAAAAATGAGCTCAGTTATAAATTTAACACTATATATTTTAAAGCCATGCATTTGTAGAAGGAAGATTTTCAGGTTACGCAGTTCTGAGTATTGCTGGAATAGGAGAGAAAGTCACCCATTTTAGACGTAAGTATGGTTTTGTTGCTGCTCAGTGACTCCTGTGAGTGATGGACTCTGGCCGCTCATAAATCTGCATACTGTGAGGTGAAACTCATGGAGGCAGAATGAAAATAAGGTGGAACATAGGAAGAAATCATGGTAATAAGAACAACTTCATGGAATTTACTAGGAATGGGATTGGGGATTTGGCTGCTTCTTTCTCTTCACTAAATTTCTGATGCTTCCAAAGAGAGTCTGTATTTCTTCCTAAGGGGTCTCATCTATGGTTAGTTTCCATTTCTTTCCTCATGTAAGCTTTCTGGAGAATGCCACGGGGACTTAGGAACAATAAATCCATAGCTGTTAGCATTTTTCAGCTCATAGGTGAGTCTTCCTGAAGAATTTACTGTTTTTTGAAAGAATAAAATATATTCTGGGTATTATGGTTTTTTGTTTGTTTGTTTGTTTGTTTTTGGGTTTTTGGGGTTTTTTTTTAGATTTAAACTAAAATGTGGTACACAAGTTAAATATCAAATATGGGTATAGTGTCAAGTCAAAGAAGATGAATCAAATTTGCAAATGACATAAATTGGGAAAGGTAACTAATATGACAAAAGACAGCCAAGACTCAAAGTTATTCAGATTGCAGGAACAATGGAATCAAAATAACACCATGACATTTAATAGACATTTACAAGCACCTTCTGCAGTTGTCCTGCTTTTAGCTTTCAAAAAGGCCACACTGCTTATATCAGTGTTTTATTTTTAGATCCTTAATTCTGAGGCCCACATTCACTGTGTCCTTTGTCCTACCCTTTGACTTTCTTCTTTTCTTTAGTTGTCCTTCTTTTCTCCTCCCCCTTTTCCTGTTCCCTCCTTCTGGAGTGTAGGTTTCTTGAGAGCAGAGGGGAAGCCTACAGTTTTGTGTTTCTCATAGGGCTTAGCATCATGCTTTGCATATATGGTAGGCAGTCAATGAATATGAATAAAATGTAACTAGGCTCTTGCATTTCGGTTAGAAAAATACTATTGCCCAGGATAGAGGAAACCAACAGTTTCATTCTTTACTTGACTGTTGATTTCAAGTTCAGAATGAGCCAAAAGTATAATGTGCAGCTCTAAGAGAAAACACAAATTTAGCCTGTGTTAATAGAACCAGATTACGCAAAACAGTGCAAGTGATAGTCTCCCAGAATTCTGTATTCCTTATTCCATAGTGGGATATTGTATTCACTTTGGCTAAGGGATTTTAATAGGTAGGTTATAGGCAGATTGAAATGTGATCAGGGAAAAGTTATCTGGGAGGTGAAAGCCCTGGCGCGTGTAAGAAGATAGTTGAATAAACCCTAGATGTTTAACCAAGAAATGAAAAAAAAAAATTAAAAATTGAAAGGTGGTATGAAAATTATCTTTAAATACATGAAGAGCTAAAGTTAGTATTTGGATTAGATTATTATGTGTAGCTCTAGTGTACAAACCTAGTAAATTTACTGGGAGGCAAATTTGAGCTCCAGGTAAGAAGTTATACTGGTTACAAGAACCATATGAAAATGGGTCAGACCAGGCTGGAGTGTAGATGACCAAATGTTAGAAGCACTTAGGGCCCATAGGATTTCCACACTTGTCCTAGAGTGCCTTGGTTTATGGGGATAACCTAGGACTCTCCTTGTTACAATTTTTCATAACAGTAGCTACTTCAAACTGTATGTCTGACAGCATAGCATGTTGGTTAAGAGTGCAGAGTGGGCTTGGAAGATGGCTCTGGGTACAAATCCAGGCTCTGCCACTGACTTCCTGTGTGGAATGGGGCAAGTTACTTAATTCTTATGTGTCATGGTTTCCTTGTTTTAAAATGGAATGATAATAATACCTATTTTATTGCATCATTGAGAAGATTACATTAGTCAATACATACAAATAGTTACAGCAGCGGCTCAGTAAATGTTAGCTGTCATTATGACCTTCCAGCTGATCCTTATAATAACCCTTTAAAATTATTATTCCTAGATGAGGAAACTGAGGTTGGAAAAGATTAAGTAATTTGCTCTGGGCTGTACAGCCAGCAAAGTGGGGAAATAAGGGATCATGCCCAGGGCTGATGAATTCACAGAATCTGTGCCCTTTCTGCTCTGATATTTGGCCTCCATTGCAACCATAAAGGTGATTAAATGCCTTTGAAATGGCAGCAAGCTTGTGGAATATAGGTGCCAAATTATCTGAATTAAATATTTATTAAGCTCTTGTGCATGCATAGCATGACCTGCATATGAAGATGCAGAAAGTAAAATGCAGCTCTTTTCTCTTGGGAGTTTATATCGCTGACTTTCTAATGTACAGGGCCGCACTTCATCTAAATGGCAGGGAGTGAACAGGTGGGTACAAAAATAGTAGCAATACCTTTTAAGTGGTTGCTAACTACTAATCTTGTTTGGAATGGTAAGCCCAAAAGAAACTATTCTCAAGTAGGATAAATTCTGGAGCTGGAATCCCAGCAGTTGTAATTTTCAGGGGAAGGTTTTATGATAATCTCCTACTGGTGGGACCTAGGAGGCAAGCAAACAGCTATTAAATGTGTGAAAAGTACGCACTCAAGTGTGAGGGTTTTCACTGCCAATTTTCTCAATATTCATGTCCGAAGATAATTATAAGGCTGAATAAGAGTGAACTTGGACCTCTTGTTTAATCAACAGCTGTAACAAAACAAGCTAAAGGAATTCTCTGATAGTCTTAGTTGTTTAAGGTGTGGAACTCTTGGTTGTCCTTAGTTAAGGTGTGTTTTCATTTGCATGGAACAGCCTTTAAAATATAAATCATTCACTCCAGCATGTTTTTTTCTTCACATTTTAAAAGCCCCAGTTCCAGTCTTCAAATTAACCTTACCTTTGTCCTTTTTATGTAAGGCCAAATATATTTTACTATTTCATAGTTTTCTCTTTAAAGTTATTTAATCCAAGGAAAATAAAATCAGTTGACTGCAACTGTTTGTTTCTTTTTTGCTTGAAAATCAATCACTCTAATAGACTCTTTAAACATGACAATTTATTATTCATTATGATCTTCCTGGTTTTGACCATTTATATAAAAAATAAATTAATTAAAACACAGAGGCTTATAAACAGTCCCGATAAACAAGAGTGAATTACATATTGTAGGATGCCAAAACCTTTACTCAGTGAAAGATGGGAAGGGGACTCTTTCCATAAATCATAAAATTTAATTAAAAACCAAGGGGTACTGACTCTGTCACACAGATGATTTCGTACCGAACACTGAGTGCGAGGCAAGATTTAGTAAGTGTCTAAAATCAATTAGATTAGAATCCATCAACTAATTTTAGCTTATGTAGGAACAGAATGGAGAGAATTGTTGATTTTGTTGGACTTATTAGTAAATATTCATAATATATTATCTGAGATCAGATCTTAGTCTTCAATTTTACACTCTTGAAAGGCAATTAGAAGGGAGGCATTTGCTGTACACTTGTATTACACTTGTTGTATTCATGTACTTTAGACCTCACCTCTCTGCTCGAATGACTCTCTTGGAAATCAAATGTAAACTTCTTAATCACTATTTCCAAAGTGTTCCAATCTTTTGACCTTTTGGCATCATTTGATGTTATTAACCGAATTCATTCCAGCAACCCCCTTTTTCTTTGGTTTCCTCGACATGACATTTTCTCCAGACTGTATTGTATTGCAGCAACCTTACGTAGTAGGTGTTTTGACTCAAGTTTTTGGAGGAAAAAATAGAGAAGTGAGTGAATTTCCCAAGGTGACATAGCAATCAAATTGAAGAGTGTGGCAGCATTAAATACAAGACAGCATAGATCCAAAGCCCATCTGTAAAACACTGCACTGTATCCCCACCATAGGGGCCCCTGCACATGTGAGCTCTTCTGCTACTTTCTAGCCTGTCTGGGTGCCTTAGCTTGCATATTTTTCCTCTTCTCATCTCCTGAATGTGAAGATTAAGTTATACATTTGGTCATCTTTTCTTTCTTAACACTACCTTCTTTGTAAACCTTGGCCACCCTCAAGTCTTCAAAAGGAGTCATCCTGTCGTGACCTCTCCGCAGCTTAACTCCCACACCCCAAGGGGCTACCATCTATTTGGACATTTCGCATACACTGCAGCCTGCCTCCCCTGCACTTTCCTTTCTTCATAGTGGGATCACCGAGGCTCGACACATCACCTATGTCCTTTCATTCCTTTCATTCCCCTGAAAGCAACACCAATGTACTATAAGTGTTGTATAGCAGCATTTTAATGAAAATTTTGAGGGTAATGGGGGAGGTCTAAAGAGGGAAAAAGCAAAGGCAAACAAACCAAAATTAAATAGAGATCCCAGCTTTCAAAAATGCTTTGGCTATTTCTTGCCACAGAGTCAGAGGCCGGTTTTCCATTAAGCCCCTGAAGCTTCAGCTTTTGTTTGACCTACCTGCCCAGGCTACTTCCACGGCCTTGCAAGGAGCCCTAGCAGTGTGCTCACCTGGTCATAAAGTTTTGTAAAATTTGCAGTAGTTTTATATTTTGATCATCTCTTTTTACTGCAGGGGCCCTCAAAATGGTATAGGTCCCACAGATCCCACTCCTGCACAGAGTTCATTCTTACCAGGCATGTTGCCTCCCCCTTAAAGCCTGGCATACTTCCATTCTCTCTAAACTATTTATCCTGATACCGTTATAGCTTTTAATTTCAACCTTTAAATTTCTCTGTCCTTCTCCCTCTCCCCTTTCCTTTCCCTCTCCCTCTCCACAAACACCTCTCCCATGCTCTGGAAAGAGAGACAGAAGAGATCACCTTTCAAGCCCAAAAGGTTATTAACATATTCCCCTAAACCAAGACTTTTTCCTCTATGATGACACATGCTACTCTCCTATTATGTAAAAACAACTTCAGTTATTATTTTCAATTGTCTTTTAAAATTTCCTGACACATCAACTGGTCATTATTGAAAACTTACCATATGCCAAATATTGTGCTAATTTATTTACATTTATTAACTCATTTTAATCATAAAAATAACGCTGAGATAGATATAATTATTTCCTTGATCATTTAAAAAAATTGTTTAGTGAGATTAAATACTGTGTCCAAGGTCACATAGCAGGCACATGGTAGTCTCTCAATTTCAATAGTTATACCTAAACCCACGTGTGCACTCATAACCCCTTCTCCATTTTACCATCCAAATATCACTGTCCTGCGAAACTCTTCTTTATCTGTCCAACCAGAAGTATTCTTGCCTTCCTCTCAACCATCATGTTGGCCAGTTTTATCCCCCTTCCCTTCAATTACCTTGAATGGACATTAATCTTGAAGAAGAGCATCATCTTAAACTCTTATGGAGCTTAATTCAGTGCTTCATGAAAATCAATTCAGTAATTTATAGAATGGCTTTTATGACTAAAAATGGGGGGGGGGCTTAAATCTAGATAAAAGAGAGAACTATTATGATATTCATCAATAGTCTACTTAAAAAAATTCTGTTGAAAAGGGAAATCATTTAATACTGTAAGCAGGATAATACCTATTATAGCCTATATCTCTTAAGTGATGAACCTGGGCGACCTTATAGAAAATGTATACTTGTATCATTCACAGGGACTTGAAAATGCCAGGTGTCATCTTTCCTAATGAGTGGTGTTGGCTATAACAAGGAAGTGTGTGCTGCAAGAGAGCAGGTGCTCTGGTTGATAGGGAAAGCAACGATGAGCCTAATGAACCACTTACTAATAATAGCTCTCACCTGATTCTGAGAAATTTGGCTACTGACATATATGCAAAAAAGAATAAACAGTACTTATAGATTGGATTGGGGTGAGTATATTTTAAGCTATGAGTTATGAGTTGGATGAGCATCAGTGCCGCTCAATGAAGGGAGTGTAAAGAGAGGGAAGCAGGGTTACTTTCTCAGGTGGAATGACCGTATGAATAAAATGAGACTGAAACTGGACACCAGTCATTTGAGCAACAAAAAATACTTGTTTTAAGGGCTGGCCGAGTGGCTCAGTTGGTTAAGAGCTCGCTCAAGAGTTTGAGCTCTGAGCAACAGCAGTTTGATGCCCAGCCCGAGATGAGCAGCCGCTGAGCTGCCAACAGGTGGCAGGATGGCTCAGCAAAAAAAAAAAAAACACAAAAAAACTTGTTTTAAGAAATATTGATAACTATATCTATCTATCTATCTATGTCTGTCTATCTATCTATCTATCTATCTATCTATCTATCTATCTATCTATCTATCATCTATCTACCTATCCTCTCTTCAAAGTCCATTGCTTCTACCCTACGCACTGCAGCAGTGTTTTCAGTCAGAGGTGATTTTGCCCCCCACAGAACACACAGCAATGTCTGGAGACATTTTTGATAGACATAACTGGGGAGGTGGGGGTGCTACTGATATCTAGTGGCTAAAGTCTCAGGATGCTGCTAGCCATGCTACAATGCACAGGACAGAGCCCCCGAAAAAGAATCCCTGGACTCAAGGTTAAAAAACCCTACATTAGAGGTTATTAGTCTTAACTGTTTGATGTGTAAACTTACAAGCTTTTCTCAGTGTATTTATGCACACATGAACATACCTACTCATATGTTGTGCAAGTAGGATAATATTGTACATATTGTCCTGTGACTTGATATTTCTACTTATTATACTATAAGCTGGAGGTCTTTCAGTCAATACATTTGGTTGTTTTTCATTCTGGAGAACTGCATAGCCTTTTCTATGTATCTTAACTTATTTAGCTCTTCTCATATTGACGGGCATTTATGTTATTTTCAATATTTTTTGCTCTTTCAAATGGTTGCAGTGAAATCCTCCTATGTACATTTTTGTAAAAATGTGAAAGGATTTCTGTAAGTGAAATTGCAAAGTCAAATTGTATAAACATTTAAAAAATTGGTACAGCCATGCCCTCCATAAAGGATGTATACCCAAGTTATATTCCCACCAACTGTCTATGAGAAGCAGGAATATTTTCAGCTTTGCAAATGTGTTTTACTAAAGAGGAATATAACATAAGCAAACAAAATTGTGCCTGATTTCAGGGATGTTTGGACAGACAAAGCCACAAAAGCCCATCAACCTGTATCCAAAAATATAATAATGGTCATTAGAAAGTAGAATGCGATGATCACAGAAATTATTCTGTTACAGAAGCAAAAACATTAAGAGGACTAACCCCAGAGCAGGTGTATCCTCTGTCTGCATTGTGCTGAAAAATTTACCAGACAGTTAATGGATTCTGGCTGCCTTGTTAACATGATCCACTATGTCATCTGCCTTTACCTTCCTGCCTGGTTGCTGAAGGAACAGCAATTGTCCACAGGATTGATAGCTACTTGGCTTTCCAGTACGGCAGAGGAAAATAAGCCAGCAAACAAGTCACCCACTGAAATCATTAGAAAAAGAACCATGAATAAATGAATTCTAAGAATGAGATATTTTGACCAGAAATAGAATCAGTAAAACATGAATTACATCATTCCTTCTCTTAACCTTTCCCAAACAAAACAACTATAAAAAAAAGGCCCAGACATATAATATGAGAATGCTGCTTAACCCACAACTTTTCATGTGAAACTGAAAAACCTGGTTATAAAGCAAGATAGATTTGTTGGCTGAAAGAGTGTTGTGTAACAGGAAATCTCAAATTGCATGCCTGTTTCGTCAACGAACCTTAAGGAAAGCTCTGGCACCCCATCATTTATATGACATTTCTCACACGTTGTCCTGCCATGAAGCTGGTTGTACAAAGGCAAGTTACTCTGAACAGGCACTGAGATTACACTGTTGGGAAAGGTAGAGGGTTGTTCTTTTCATGGAGCTTACATATTAGGAGGGGAAACATACATTTAAAATTCAGTTGTATAATGATGTACTATCTTTGTGATGAGAGTTGAAGGTGCTCTGAAAAGACAACAGGGTACCTGACGGAGCCTAGTGGGTGAGTGGGGAAGGCATCCTTACAGTGACATTTGAATGAAGATATGGGAACTGCCTACCTCGCTTGTGCCTTTGAACACTTCTAACATTTTGTCACACTTAGGGTACAGATCATGTATTTCTTAGTGTGTGTATTGTTTTTTCAAGAATTAAACTCTCCTATAGAGTGCAAGCTTCATAAAGAAAGGTAATAATATTATAAATCTTTGTCTTTTTCTTAATAGCACAGTTCATGACCTAGGGTAAAGGGCTAATAAATAGTTTCATTCATTTCCTCATTTGTTTACTCACTCAGCAATGCCTAAGATGTGCCTGTCGCTATTCTGAGCTCCCAGGAGATAGCGTGATAGTGACCCAAATGACAAGAACCTACGCTCATGAGGTTTACATGTTGGTGGGGGATCCGGACAACATACCTGTAAATACGTGATATGTAGTGTTAAGTACTATAAAAATAAATAATGTGGTAGAGTGTGAGCATTAGTGGTTAGTTAGGACTATTTTTGTTTGTTTGTTTGTTTGAATTTTATGCCATCAGACTTTACAACCTCCCCACCTTCCTTGTTGTTCACTTCATTTCATTCACTGAAGACTTCTAAGTCCAGCAAACTATATTCTTCCGACATGCCCTCCTGGCTCTTGCAGTATGCGTGTGGATGACCCAACCAATACGCTGGCTTTTCAGTTCTTTGATCTTCCCACCTCCTCAGCCACCCACTCCCGTGATCATCACCTTGACCTTGTCCCCACCCATAACCACATCACCCCCAAAATCTCATTTTCATGCATCTTGCTCTTAGGTTACCACCTTCCTACCCTCCCACCTACATGCTCTGCTACCTTTACTTCATTAATTGTTTGACTGGATTGAGAACATTAATTCTTTTATCTAAATAGTTTTCTAATACTCAACTTGATTCCATGGTTCATCAATCTAAACACTCCCTTACGAATACTCATTAACCCCCTTAGCCTTCCTCCTTATATTGGATTATCCAGTAAACCCCAGCTCTTGTCAAATACAGCCCCTGGATGCCTCCACTCTGTACCTGAGCAGCTGACTATGGAAAAACTCACAGCTGCACTACCAGCCACTATTTAAACTCATGAATGCAAATGTCAAAAGGGAATTCAGAGCTACGATTCCTTAGAATGTTCTTTTTCCACTCTCCAAAATAACTATTTCATGCCCGTTTTTGTCTCATCAAACTTCTAACAATTCTCTCTATCAAACTACCCTCTCACAACTTTACACAACCCTGCTATTGATGACCTTATTTTTAACTCCTTTGATACCTAAATAAAAAGGAAGAGTTAGCCTTGAAAAGATTTGGGGGAAATAGAAGCATACAATTGTTTGTCTACACCCTTTCTCAAAAATGGGTGCTATAGCATTGTGTTTTTTTAGTATGAGCTTAAAGTTTTTTGTTGAATATTAAAAATTTCGGCCATAATTGGATACTTTTTCTCTTTCCAATTCTTACATGTTTAGACCCTAATTTGATCTTGCATCTTCTTTTGCCCAAATTCAAAACTTCCAGTATTTTCTAAGATCTCTATGTTCAAGTTAAATCATATTTTCAATCGAGTTTTATTACCTTGTGATAATCTGTCAGGGAAAATGGCTGCAAGGCATTTAGGAACCTATCTTTGCCTTTAAAAATAATTTTTTATGTTTCCAAAAATGTATATTCCATTCTTTTTACCAGTCTCTAAAGACAAGTAGTTAAAATGAGCCAATTAATGATTTTACACACTTCTTTCTTTTTTTTTTTTTAAGTATTTAAAGTTTCTTTATAGCCAAGGCTCATTCTACTGGTATATACCTTTCAATCTATGGGTTGATTATCAGTGTTAAAGCAACTATGAAGAAATTGGTCCAGATGTTTAGAAGATTATTTTACAGTAAGATCTTTAATGTACAGATAACTTCTCAGTTCTGACTGAAGTTATAACCCTTCATTAGTTGATCCTGCCTTCAGTTTATCAAGTGGGCTAGTAAAGTAAAATTGCCTTTTAGCTTTTAAATTAAATTTCTGTTAAAGTGAGGAGCTCTAACTACTTTTCCCATAATTAAAACCTATGTACACAAGAGTAGTTACCCATTAGTGCTATGTAGGTAAGTAAAAACTGATGGCTTTAAGTACAGGCTTTCGTCCAGAACTACTGGAAAGTTTTATTTATTCACTGAGACCTAAAATTATTTGCATATAGCAATCACCTAAAATAGACATGGAATCACATATAATTGATTGACGCTTCTGGAAGTTGAAATGTAAATTGTCTCATGCAAATATTTAAATCTTTAAAGAAATTTGTCTCAAAATGAGATTAACATGTAAATGTTTTACCATAGTGATCATTTTTTCAATAATTTTTTTTCTACTCTGACTTAAAAAACACTGCAATAATTTAAAAATCAAACTCAAGCTCTTCCTGCTTCTAAGGGCATAGAAATAGGCATTAATTATAGAAGATGAGATGAAATATATACATCATAAACAGTAAAACACCCTGAGGCTTCCCTGTAGTGTTTTTTTTTTTTAATTTAAAGTCAACTTCTAGAAATTTGGCATACCCAGGCCTTCAATTTCTGTTTTCTATATTAGTGTATGAATATGTCTGAATAAGAATTTATATTTTAAACATGAGAAGTGATTTAGAGCAATATAATTTACCTAAGGAAGTGAATTGTTTTTGGCTTAAAAGTGAATTAGTTTTTCATGTGATTTGTGGTGAATATTGCACATCAGAGGAATAAAATCCATGCATTGGGATCACTGTGGTATCAGGGTTTTTAAGAATCATTTATAGCTTTAATTATATAAAGTATCCATATCTTATTACCACAGATACTAAAAGTTGAGCATGGAATGGTTTGTAAGTATTGGCAGACCATCCCTGAGGTTGATACCACTTTGCATTCTTGAGATGAACCAGTTTCTGTGGAGCTTCAGAAGGTACACCAGAGAACACTTCATTTTGAGGGGCAAGTCATGTTAATATGAGGAGAAGAAGATGAGGAGGAGAGAGCATCCGAAGTTCATGGATGGCATCTGCCCTACCTCTGTCCTCTTTGGGTACTTTGTGCCATCTCTCTGTGGTGATTTTCTGTCAGAGCCTACATATCTGTGAAGTAAGGCTGGGGGGGGGGGGACTTGGCTGCCCCTGACTCCCAACTGTCTCAACAGACACCTCGTTTTTTCCTTAAATCAGTGTGAATCTTCCATATGACTGTTTTCTATTCTGATGAGCCCATAATAGGAGAATGACATTATGCAGTTTAAGAAGATTGTGTCAGAATAGGAGACTGTAATGAAAATGTTACCTTAACTTGAAGTGGATACAAAGTCCACTCAAACTGACTTCTAGAGAGGTTTCCTCTCTAAACACATACTGTCATGACACAATTTAAAATCCAGTCTTTACCATCCCAAGAATCATTCCCAAAACTTATATCATGGTTCTGAAACATCCTTCTGGATAGCTTAAATAATCCCATAAAATGATGTTATAAATATTTGAATATGGCTTAACAGTTTCACAAGACCTATGGAATACATTATATTGTTTGACTGTCTCAGAAAGCACTATCTTTATGACAGATAGTCCCCATTTTAGAGGTGAGGTATTTTAGGCTTAAAGATGTTAAAACATACACACACACACACACACACACACACACACACACACACACACACACGGAGACCTGACAATTAAGTTCGCAAACTTGCCACGTGCACTTACATTGCCAGCATTGTACAAACAGCTTGGTAAGGTTTCATAACCTTGGTATATCAGTGTCTCACAGCTGTGTTCGTGTTGATATGTGGTGGTGTCTTGCTGAGTGGCGTTCATTATTGTTGCATTGTTTTTGTGTGCCGTTGCGAGAATATCTGAGCTTGAATTAGAGCAATGAACAAACATTAAATTTCTTGTTAAACTTTGCAAGAGTGGAAGTGAAATCAGGGACATGTTAGTCCAAGTTTATGGGGATAATGCCATGAAGAAAATAGCAGTGTACAAACGGACTAAGCGTTTTTCTGAGGGGAGAGAACATGTCATTGATGAAGAGAGGTCAGGGCGGCCTGTAACAAGTAGAACTGATGAAAATATTGCAAAAATTAATCAAATTGTGCGTCAAAATCATCAGCTGACTATGAGAAGCATAACAGACCAAGAAAACATCGATAGTGAAACAGTTAGGAAAATGTTAACTGAAAATCTTGGCATGAGAAAGGTGTGTGCAAAAATGGTCCTGAAGGAGCTCACTAATGAACAAAAAAGCAAAGGAGAGTCGAAGTTTGCCAAAACCTTTTGGAGAGGAAAGACGATGTTTTGGGCTGTGTTATCACTGGTGATGAAACATGGGTGTACCAATACGACCCTGAAACAAAGCAGCAAAGTGCACAATGGAAGTCAGTCAATTCTCCATGACCAAAAACGTTCTGTCAATCCAAATCAAGAGTCAAAACGATGTTGCTAACCTTTTTTGATGTCAGAGGGATTATTCATTATTAGTTTATACCAACTGGACAAACAGTTAACCAAGTTTACCATTTGGAAGTGCTGA
Organism: Hipposideros armiger; assembly: GCF_001890085.2. Taxonomy (NCBI): domain Eukaryota; kingdom Metazoa; phylum Chordata; class Mammalia; order Chiroptera; family Hipposideridae; genus Hipposideros; species Hipposideros armiger. The sequence continues at coordinate 991,903 of NW_017731544.1, read as the reverse complement.
AAAGACTGCATGAAAAAAGTTAGAAGAAAACGACCTGAACTTTTCATCAACAATTCATGGCCCTTGCATCATGACAATGCACCAGTTTACAGGGCACTGTCTGTGAGGGAGGTTTTAGCCAGTAAACAAATAACTGTATTGGAACACCCTCCCTACTCACCTGATCTGGCCCCCAATGACTTCTTTCTTTACCTGAAGATAAAGGAAATATTGAAAGGAAGACATTTTGATGACATTCAGGACATCAAGAGTAATCCAACAACAGCTCTGATGGCCATTCCAGAAAGAGTTCCAAAATTGCTTTGAAGGGTGGACTTGGTGCTGGCGTCGGTGCATAGCTTCCCAAGGGGAGTATTTCAAAGGTAACTGTAGTGATATTAAGCAATGAGATATGTAGCATTTTTTTCTAGGATGAGTTTGCAAACATAATTGTCATACATCGTGTGTCTGTGTGTGTGTGTGTGTGTGTATGTGTGTGTGTATGTGTATTTTTTTTTCCTGATCTCACACAACCAGAGTGAAAGAACTAGGCATTAAATGTATTTTCTTCTGATTCCAAATGTGCCTTAAAATAAAATTAAGTAGCCCTACTGATCTAATACTATGAGAAAGAACAGTTTAACTGTGTTAAACTAAACAGTGTTAAACGTAAAACAGTACTTTAAGGAACAGTGTTAAATAATTCTGTATTATGTGGTAAGGCATCTAAATAGCTGGGGATTTAAATTTTTGCATCAACATCCTATAGGACCTATTAGAATATGGTTCCGCCCCAAATCAGTTTACTACACCTGTTTAAAGGTTCTTGATGAACAGGTATAAGGCCAGGGTATTAAGCATTACAATTGTTTCAAAACACAATGGTGACTTTTATGCCTTTTGGCATAGCGAGGTGGGGTCTCAGGTAACTATTTGTCCATGCACTTGAGCAGATTCAAAATTAATTTTTGAAAAGGGTATCTGATTTTACTTGTAAGTAGTCCCATGGCATACCTGCAAGAGTAAGTGAACACTGTGAACTAATTCAAACTTCTAACTTTTTTGCTAAAATTTGTCAACTTAGCTGTCCACGTACTTGAATCGAAAGCACTATGTTCTCTCCTTAATCATAAAGCAAAATAATAGAATTTCAAGGACTAATCATAAAATTAAAATTGGAAATGATTCTGATCTAGTACTTGCCAAACGCTGGCTTAAAACCTTTGCTATTTTTAGAGTGATAATCAAAATGAAATACCAAAATCCATTTCTCTGGGTTCTCTCAGCTTCATCCTTGTATTGATTGGGTTAGGTAATGAAAACAAACAACAATCAAAACAATGCCTCTAAGAAAGGCCTTTACTAACTTATGATTGAACTTAGGAGGCACCTAGAAAGTAGATATTTGAAGACTTGTCCTGTTTCTTCAAATCAATCAATAATAAAACCTTGACCATCATGACCTTACTAAATTTCTCTTATAAATTACTCTTAGAATTCAAACCAGGAAAAAGTCTGCTTCTTTAGGAAAACTTGCACTCACCATTTTGCTGGATGTAACAAACTTTCCCGGTTTCCCTTTGTAACTCTGTTGCCAGGAGGCTCTCTTGCCTAGCCTGGTGCATCCAGGGAGGTTTCTGCTGCCTTCATTTTAAATCAGTTATAATTCCTTTCGAAAGTATGTAAGGTATAGACCTTAATTAAAACAGACACATATCTCTATATTTTGAATAAAATCAAACCAAGGTCTACATGAAAGAAAGTGGAATAGTCTTCTTAGGACTTCACTCTGGTACTCTCATTGCTTTTAAGGCATTTTATTTTTTCTCTGAGCCCTCTTTTTATATCCTTAGGACTTTTTCTATCTTGATCAATTTTTCTACTTTACATTTATTTTTAAAATGGAAATTTTATATTGTGTTCTTTAACCTACACCTGAAATACTCTGGGATAGGATGAGAAGTTTTTTATATTTAAATATATATATTTTGTTTTTTAAATATTTAAAATTAAATATGCTGTATTTTAAAGATCTTATGTTTGCAGCATTAATAAAAGGAAAGGTGTGACTCCTTAAAGGCAGTTTTAGAGAAAAAAAAATACTGATAAAGTAGAGGTTAGAGGAGAGGGACTAAGAACAGCATAAAGTAATAGAATCAGAAATCATGGGTTAAAACAATATTTCAAACATCTATATTTAAGGGACTGTGTTTGGTACTGCAGGGTATTCAAAATAAATGCAGCTCAGCTCTTACACTTAAGGAATTTAAAATCCAGTAGAGGGAATTGAAAATACACAAATTACTATAACACATGGAGAATTCAAAAGATTCAAAGAGTAGAAATTACCTTCAATTGGTGAGATCCAGGCAGAATTCAAAACTGCATGTGAGATTTGTTCAGGTTATATGTTAAAGGTCAAAAAGTGGAATCACTGTGATAGAAATGTCAAGATCAAAGGTGCCTAGTTCAGTTGGAGCTAATTTTAAGAGAAGACAGGCTCCAGAGGTAAACCATAAGAAAGGTGTTTCCCAGGTATGAGACGCTACTAGTGATGATAGTGAGGGGGGCAGTGACAATGATGATGTGTTCAGTCATTCAACCCATGCTTACTATTAATGTAGGCACTGTGATTTCATGATCAAAAAGACTCACCGCCTGTCCTCAAAGAGACCATGGTTTAGGGAGCACATAGACCTAACCCAACAATCCCTGTGATAATTCACAGGTATGACCCTGCTCAGTCCCACAGAGGAGGCAGCGCTGTCTCACTGCACCACCACAGAAGCCGCCCTCCACACTGTGTCTGGGGGTAGGGGGCAGGATTTGACCTACTCAAAAATGTCAAAAAGCCTTCACCAAGGTGATTGGTTGAATGGAAATGTAAAGGAAGGGTAAGAGTTCAGTAAGTGAAATGGGGTGGTGGTGGGGGGAACAGTCTTCTGTGCAGAGGAAACAGCATGTGCAAAGAGCCTGCGATAGGGGCAATAAGGCACATTTGAGGGATGGAAGAAATGGTCAATGTGCCTGGAACACAGAGGCCAGGGAGAGCCTGGTGTGAGAGGAAGCTTTAGAGGCAGGTAGGGGCTAAACTGTGAGGGCCTGTAGGTCATTCATATTTTGGTCTTTATCCTTCAATCAAAGAGATACTTTTTAATGTTTTAAATATGGTCAGATTTTGAGTTACGAGAGATCATGTTGACATGGTGTGAGGAAGAGATTGGAAGGGAGTAAAAATAAGAATGGGAAGAAGTGTAAGGTGGCTTACTCAGGAGAGCAGTGTTGGGAATTGTGATGATATTGGAGAAAACTAAAATGTATTGAGCTCTAACTGTGTAGCAGACACTATGATGAGTGCTTTATATGCGTTATTGAGAACTTGATTGGGAAATTGTCATGCTCTGTCAAAGTAAATTCACATTTCCGCTTCCACTCCTGTCCCACTGCATTACGCAAGCACAGTGCAGTTCTAAGACATTAGCCAAGATACTAAAGCCAACTGGATGCCCAAAAGGCAAGACCAGAGACCAAGACTTTAGCTTACAACATTTTCTTATCAATTACTCCTATACTTCATATCTCTCTGATGCCAGCTATAGGCAAATGGCAGTGCTTTTTAGTACAGATACTGCAAATCAAGAAGCCCGAAGCTGATGTTGAATAATATTGTATGTCAACTATAATTACATCTACATATAGTCATGGGATGTGGAGTAGAGTGTGGGAATGGAGTCAATGGAATTTTAATAGATAAGTATGATATCAGGGATAGGGGAGCAGTGGATGGGGGAAGGGGGTTGTTACTTTGTAAGGGGTGAAAAGGATAACTATTGCATTGTTCTGTACACCTGAAACTAATAAAAAAATTTAAAAAAAGAAGTCCAGATGCTCCAAGCCTCCAAGAACTAAGGATATCAGGAGTTTGTAGAATTATCTGCCTGCAAATACCTGACTAAAAGTGGATCCTCAAATTCAATTATTAATGTATCTCTATTTACTTAAAACTCCTAAGTTTTTAGTTAAAAAGGGATTAAGAATACATAGTAGTTAATAAGATGATATTCGATTATGTTCACTACTTTTTATTTATTTTATTGAGTCATTTATTTATTAAACAAATATTTGGTGACTACTATGTGCAAGGCACTGAACTCGATAATGGAGATATAATAGTGAAGAAACATGAAAATTCTTGCCCACGTGAAGCTTATGTTATAGGGAGGAGGAGAAGTCCATGAACAAAATATATAAGTAAAATGTATAGTATGTTAGATGAGAGAAATACAGCAATGTAAGTGCAAAATCTCTGAAGCACTAGCATCTCTTGATGCAAATGGCATTTTTTCTTCATGCCCATTATAAATGCAGATAATTGAATTCGTGATGATGTTTAATAAAACACTATATTGTCACAGAGTAAGAATGAGTGGCTTTTTTGTGGTATCTCTCCAATCTCCTTTTTATGTGGCATACTAGGTGTTTAGTGGTATTTGTCACAAGCTATATGACATTTTAAAAGTTTCCCCTAAGCTAAAAAAATAAAAAGATTATAATAATGTTAAGTAGTTGTTGTCGATATTATACTGCATTTTTTCAATTTAAGACAGCATTAATAAAGTCCCTGATATCAAAGATGAACATATTACCCCTGCCTCCAGATTTTCATTCATTTTTATTTTATACATTTTCAAAGTTTATGAAATTTAAAATATTTTTTTCTAACGATGATTCACACAGATTTTGCAGATGGTGGAAGTATGATCAAACAAACAAGTAAACAAAACCTTGGTTATGTGAAAAAAACAATTGGGGAGGTTCTTGGATTGCATGGTTCAGGAAGAACTCTCTTAGTGGGTAATGCTTGAACCAAGACAGGAAGGCTCCCAAGATGCCAGCCATGGAAATATCTGAGTGCAGACTGTCGCCATGTTGAGCATTCTGTATCAAATTTCCAAGAAAATGATATGGTCTTTCTGTGTACAATTAAAAGCTTCCTTCATTGTGGGGAATTATATTTAGTACTTTTAAACATGTTTCCTCTTGTATGTATTTTGTTGATTTTTTTTAAGGGGGGATTTTTAAACTTTAACAATTTTATTTTTCAATTACAGTTGACATACAGTGTTATATTAGTATCAGGTGTACAACATAGTGATTAGATTTTTATATAATTTACGGAGTGATCATTCTGATAAATCTAGTACCCAGCTGACACCATACATAGTTACTGAAATATTATTGACTGTATTCCTTATGTTATACTTAACATCCCCATGACTATTTTGTAACTATCAATTTGTACTTCTTAACCCCTTTCCCTTTTTCACCCATTTCCCCAAACCCTCCTCCCATCTGGCAACTATCAAAATTTTCTCTGTATCTATGAGTTTGTTTCTGTTTTGTTTGTTCCTTTATTATCTTCTTTAGATTCTACATATAAGTGAAATCATATGGCATTTGTCTTGCCTTTCTCTATCTGACATATTCCACTCAGCACAATACCCTTTAGGTCCATTCATGTTGTTGCAGATGGCAAGATTTCACTATATTTTTTATGGCTGATTAATATTCCATTGTAAATATGTACCACCTCTTCTTTGTCCATTCATCCATTGATGGACACCCAGGCAGCCTCCACGTTCTTGGCCATTGTAAATAATGTTGCAGTGAACATATGGATGCACATGTCCCTTTGAAGTCGTGGTTTGGTTTTCTTCTGATAAATACCCAGAAATGGGTTTACTGGGTCCTTCTTTGCCTCTTGTTATAGCCTTTGTGTTCAAGTCTATTTTGTCTGGTGTAAGTATTGCTACCCCAGCTTTTTTTGTTTTGTTTTATTTCCATTTTCATGAAATAAGTTTTTCCATCCCTCTACTTTCAGCCTGTGTATGATTTTCAATCCGAAGTGAGTCTCCTATAGGCAGCATATGTAAGGATCTTGCTTTCTTATCCATTCGGCCACCCTATCTTTTGATTGGAGCATTTAATTCATTTACATTTAAAGTAATTGTTCATAGACTGTTGCCATTTTATTATTCATATTTTTTATGTTTCTTTTTCTCCTCCTTCTCCTCCTCCTCCTTCTTCTTCTTTCTTCTTCTTTATGAAGTCCTTCTAACATTCCTTGTATTACCAGTTTGGTGTTGATGAACTCCTTAAGCTTTTTCTTGCCTGGAAAGCTCTTTATCTGTTGCTCGATTTTAAATGATAGCTTTGCTGAGTAGAGTAACTGTGATTGTACAGTCTTGTGGGAGCTCCCTTGTAGGTAACTAACTACTTTTCTTTTGCTGCTTTTAAGATTCTCTCTTTGTCTTTAAGCTTTGGCACTTTAATTGTTATACGTTTTGGTATGGGCCTCTTTGGTTTCATCTTGTTTGGGATCCTCTGTATTTTCTGTGCTTGTATGTCTGTTTCCTTCACCATCTGTCATTAATTCTTCAAATAGGTTTTCAATTCCTTGCTATCTCTCTCCTTCTTCTGGTACCCCTGTAATGCGAATGTTGGTATGCTTGATGTCCCAGATGCCTCTTAAACTGTCTTCATTTTTTAAGATTCTTTTTTCTTTTTGGTGTTCTGGTTGGGTGTTTTCTGCTACTTTATCTCTAAATCGCTAATTCAATCTTCTGTTTCTCCTCTTGCATTTATTAAGGTCTATATTTCAGCGATCCCAATTACCCTTAGCTGAATTATGTTTGCCAGTCCACCACATCTATTACCTTCATCCTAATTATTAAATCTTATTTTTTTCCAACTATATATTCTGTGACTATAACAAGCCTTTCTTTTAAGTTGGAAACTTTAAGCCATGTATATTTCATTCTTAGCTTCAGTAGAGGTGCTGTGGTCTTCACTTTCATTTTCTTTAGACCTGCAATTTTCTTTTTCTATTTATTTTGTTTTTCTCCTATCTCATTTTAAAATATTCTATCATTAAATTAATATATTACTATTAGTGCTTGTGAAAATTTTCCTTCTGTTTTGGGGTTATGTTTTTGTTTTTGTTTCTCAGGATGAATATTTTCTGTGTTATGTTTTTTATTGTTTTCCATAATTCTGTATATCAGTTTCATTCCCTTTCCTTATATTTTTCACTCTTGGGAAGTTTGGTCTATATTTCCTATTTGACTTCTCTCCATACCATTGAGAACTGTTTTTAATGGCTTCCAATGTGTTTTGAGGGCTGGGTATTTCGTGTTCTATCCAAAATTTTCTCTGGCTTGAGGGCCTGATGGGCTAAGGAGAGAGCTCAGCTGAGGAAGTGTCTTGTGATATCTGAGCTTTGCCCTCATGTCTAGGATTTAATCAAATATTTAATATAAGAGTTGTATCCACAGACTCAAAGAATGGTCCCATTCCTGCAGAGATTCACCCAAGGCATTGGGTTGGCCACTGGTTACTTGTGTCACTCTTGGAGAAGCAGCCCTGTGATACACATCTCCTATATCATTGGTTTTTCCCTGCTGCTATTTCCACCACTCCCGAATCAGAAGAGTGTACCCACTTAGTTTTCCTTTTGTCAAATCTGAGAGAATCTCAGAATCTGGTTAGTTCTCCTGCACGGCTTCTTGGAGACGGGATGGGATAAGGAATTTGGCCATATCACATGGCTGCAGTTGGCTACAGGGATGTAGATTTCTTTATGTATGTCAACCATTCAATCTCCAGTCACCTATTTTATTAACCTGTTTCATTTACATGTATGTAAACAAATGCAAAACCAAGAAGCACTGAAACACAATTGCCTCAAAAAATCTTAAAAAGGGTGTAACATATTAAAGATTTCTATATTTGCTAAAATAAATTCCTCGTATTTTTACTAATTGGCTGAGTTTTGTGTGTATCATATTTCTTAAGAAATCAAAATTATTATAAAAAATAACAAACATTTGAATTATTTGACCTTAGAAGTATTAGGTATAAATAAAACATGTAATGATGGGCTTGTCACAGTAGAATTTCTTTGAGGAGAGAAGGAAATTGCCAAATGACCCTCATGATCTAGTCAGAGCTATTTCTTTTTTAAGCTATGTGCTGCTTTACTAGTAATTTAAAAAGTGTGTATCACTTTTGTCATGGTCTCTCTCTGTCTTCTTATTTTTTATTTATTGTGCATGTATGTGGCTATGATCTATATATTCTGACTGTGAAATTCTTATGGTTAATATTGAGTCATAAGTGTCTACTAAAATAAAGTTGAAAACTTAAAAGCCGTTTTAGACCTGAGTCAAGAAAAATGCCATTCTATAATCAACTTTTTGTGTAGTTTATTATATAGTCATGGAGCCCAAGAGATCTGTGTAAATCTGGGGGTAAGAACTTTTCATATTGTATGTATTATGCTAAATTCTTCAAAACTCATTTTGGTATTTCAGTAAAGATATTTACCAAATATGGAAGTATTGACATTGTGCATAAAATTCATCCATTCATGCCTGATATTTATTGAATGCCTCCCATGTGGCAGGAACTCTTTTAAAGACTGGAGATGCTCTGATGAATAAGATAAAGTACCTTTTCTTACATCACTTTATAATGAAGGAGATGGACAATCAATCTCTAAAAAAATAAGTAATTACTTAATTGGGTTTTCAGTAAATATTCTGAACTCTAACCATTTACCGTTTCAACTCAGTCATCGCTGATCTGAGATCTAAGACACTATGTCAGCACAGGCTAATTGCTGGCTTGTGCCTGAATTGTGTGCTCTGAGTGACAGACCCATTAATACTAGGCTAAGCGAAGTGGGCACCATTATGCATTAAAATATAGAAAGGAGGAAAATGAATAGCTGAAGTTCCTTAAAGATTGCCCCATTTTCTATTTCACCGTCTAAGCAGAGGGAATGGTTGCAAGGGCTACTTAAAGGCTGAATTTGGTAGATTTCCCTCTTGCTGCTAAAGTGGCTTTTGTTCATATAGCTGTTCTCAGAATACTTCTTTATAAGATTCCACCTGGCTTCTTTTCTCTTAATATATAAAGTATGTGCTGTGCTTCAAGCCTATTAGTAAAGCACAATAGGGTTGTTTTGACCTTGATTCCTTATGGAAGAACCCCAATAGGGGTTGCCAGTGCAGCTTCCATGGCAAGCTTAAAATATTAGCTGCCTTTACAAGGCAAGAAAGCAGCAGCACACAGCATTTTGCTAAATTTTCTTTGGACAAAATGCATTTCTGTCCAATTCTTCAGACCACATGTAATGGCATTCACTAATTGACACCATATTTGTGGGCTACAGGTTAACAATTTTGCACCAAGTCTGAGATGTGGGAAAATGAAGCAATTTAAGTTCCAAGGACAAGTTGGAAGGGAGATGAGTGGAGTATTAGAGCTTTTAAGACACAATCCTTATAAAAGATAGAAAATCAGGATGTAACTCTTTGAGCCAGCACTCAAAATTACAATTTTGTTCTCTCATTTAACATATGTGTGTGTGTGTGTGTGTATATATATATATATATATATATATATATATATATATATATATATATATAGTTTAGTTTAAATTTTAATGAGCATTGACATACTCTCTGGCAATGATTCCAATAGAAAAATACATTGCATTCAAGTTGAAAAAAAAGATTGAAGCATGCATCCAATTCATCATGCCTAATTAAGTGTTCTGAATTATCAGCTTCGATTGTTACAAGTATCATCTCCTTTGATGATATTGGCCACATAATAGGAGACTGTCACCATCCCAGTTGTCTGTGGGCCTGTGATTCATCAATTTTTGACAACAAAGAAATGTTAACAGGGCTACATGGTGAAGCAGTCACTGGAAAAATCCCTTTCACGATGTTTCTGCCTAATTGTGGAGCACCACTATCGCCACACATGATATAGCAACACGATTAAATTTCCTTTTGCTCACATTTAGTGAGACCTATGGGGGTGTGCAGAAATCAATGGGGGATCAGGCGCCTGGAAAATTACATACTTGAAGAATTAATGAACTATAATTCTGTATTACATTCTCAATCGCATTGTGCTTCCTTTTCATTAATGGAACTAAATTGGTTTTCCATAGACAGGGTACTTTTAAAAATGCAATCATGCTTTTACTCTGACAAAAAAAACCCAGAAAAACAAATGTTACCTGTTTTTCAGATGAGGCTTGTTCTATCATGAAACATGCCAGTAGGAAATTTTTAGAGAACTTATCTGCTTTGTTTACCTGTTCCACTGCCTTGAAATCAGTCTTTAAGTCTCTGCTTCAAAATTGTAACTAATTTATTAGTTCTTGTTCTTTTCAAAGAGAAAAATATTTCCAGTGAGATAGTGTTGCCTAATAGAGTGATCACCAAAGTCTTCTTTGAATAGAATGAATAACTTCTCATAAGTTTTTTATACATCAAAATTTCATTAATATTCAGAATGCTTTTAATATCATAATAAGTATTTCAGTTGCTTCACATGATTTCTGGGCCCCAAGGCATGAAAGCTTTTAGACACAGTGTTCATACTTTATAAACTGAAATCTAAACATAACTCTAAAAATCTTTAGAGAGGTCTAAAACAGAACCATTCATGAATTCAAATTAAGATTATTTTCGTTATATGTAGTGATTGTTTAGCTAAAGAAAGTAGTTCATCATGGTAGGCATATAGCAGATAGTGCTTTCTAATTAATAGCTATCTGTGTTACTGTGGGCTCCATGTGTGCACACACACACACAGAATCAGAAATGAGCATGTGACAGCCTGACATTGTTAAAGCGAATTCTATCAGGATTCATATGTCAGAAACAATTTCACCAAGTTCTGGTAACATTATTATTATGTATGCATCACTCAAATTGTAGCCTTTAAGAACAGTTCATATTACTTTGCTTTCTAGATGATTCTCTTTTAAATAATACTATCATGATGATTCGATGAACTGTAAAAGAATATAATGCCTTATTCTAGCTGAATCAAATCCAAAGACTTTTATGCTTCCATGCTCTCATGATTGTGTTTCATTTCCATGATATCAAATAACAAATAAAAATTCAGTCTGAACTAAAACATCATAAATATAGGTATAATACAATTACATAAAAACCAATACACAGTTTTTGTGGTAGTATAAGTCATAATTTGGAAACAAATGATATAATGTTCATTTCTCATTATATGATTCCATACTTTCTTTGAAATTGTAATAATGTGCTGGGTTTGAGCTTTTCACTTTTATCAAGCATCCGTGTCATCCCTTACACAGACTGAGCTATGTTTTCTGCCTCCAAACCATTTCTTTTACAATCATATATCAAATCAAATTCTTTTCCTTTTCAACCTTCCTTTCATCCATAAAGTTTTTAATGACTCTGGTCTTCCCATTCAGGCTGCACACACACACAATATATTTATCTTTTTTACTTCTATAATAGCTTATTCAAATCTTACATTAATTGTATTTTAATTAGTATGATTTTACAGATTGTTTTATGTGTATTATTTGTATTTACTTGGATGCCCCTTTTATATTTGATAATTCCCAAACACAAATACATTTTGCCAGTATCATTCCCAACTTTCCTTATCAAATGGCTGTAGACCATGGGAAAGACCTCATGCATAAAGGAAAGTGATAAGGTAATTATGAAAATTAAGTGAGATAACTGATGTAAACCACAGAGCATAATGCTGGACACACTGTGGCATACTTTAGCACCCTTCTCATTTCTATGGCCTTTGTCTTTTCTCTTATGCTCCATGTTCTAATTCATTCTATGTCGCATCCAAGTTTAGCAAAGGGAAGGGGCCCTCGTGTGATTTCACTTCAGGATGATATAATGCTTGACTCTCTTCCCCTCCACCCATTCCTGTGACTACTTCCTTGAGGCAGACCCTCTCCTAGAATACTGCGACGGTGGCTAATTGGTGTCTGTGCCTGCCTACCCTCTGCTGCCCCTCCAATCTGTTTTCATGCCGCAGTAGGAATCCTCTTTCTAAACCATTATTGATGATAATGGATCCTAGCCTAAAAACCAATGGTTTTTGAGTAATGTTCCAGTAGAGAACAAGCTCTTTGATGTGGCCTTAAGCACCTTTAAGAGTTGACCTCTGCTGACTTTTTCAGCTTTGTCTTTTGCTGTTTTTCCTCATTCCACCCCCAACACACACACACACACACACACACACACACACACACACACACACACGTGCTCACAAACACAAACACCCAAGCTGACCATATGTTCCTCACACAAGCCAAGTTTTCTCTACCTTCCTGGCCTTTATATGTTTCTTTTGCCATCTGTCTTCTCCTGTCTCATGTCTAAGTACTTTTGGTTTTGAGTTAGATATATCTTCCTCTGGGAAGCCTTCTGGGACCCCAGCATTCAAACTGGGTACTGTTTTTAAGTGTTTCCACGTACCCTAAGTTCCTACACTATAGCAGGTATTACCCAGCCTTGTAAGTACCTATTTGATCATTGTTCTCTCCATTAAACCAGCAAACTCCGTGAAAATTTTACCTACATCACTCAAAATTGTATCCCCAACGTTGCATATGGTTTAGCACAGAGAAGGCACTCAATAACTCTTTTTTTTTTTAAGACACATTTTTATTACCCTTTTGAAAAGGGCTGGAATAGGCACTAGACATTTCATATACATCAAGATGGGTATAGATCAGGGCAAATGGGCAACTTCATATAGTTAAGTAGGCTCATTTAGATCCAGGAAAGATACTTCTGTACCTACAGTAATGAAATGGGGTGAAGGCCAAGTTGTCTATTCTGGTTTAGGGTAGGAAATTAAGAAAAAGAAAACCTAAGGATCAATGCAATATGAATGACTTGTGTCCTATATTAATGAAAATGCCTGCATACTCTTCTTTTCCCTTCAGATTTCTAGTCTATGTTCAAGTACGAGCTGAAGTCGTCATTCCAGTTTCCCTTATGTTTCTTTCTTCCAATACTGGTTTTCCTCTCTTCTTCACTTTCTCATTACCCTAGATTACTTAGAAAAATTCTGAATTGGCTCTAATGCAGAGGTCATTCCACTCTGATTCCTATTTCAAGATTAATATTTAGATCCTGATTAACAAATTAGAATTTAGCCCTAAAATAGATTAAGTATTTGTATCTCCTTTCTATTTGCTCATATCTTTTTATAGGAGATTTCTTTAGCATTACATCGCATTGGCTGATGTGCCTAAAAACCAAGTGGAAAGGTATGACAATTCAAAAAAAAAGAAAGAAAAGGAAATGGCATTGATAATGAGGGTTGAGTTAATATTTTAAGACTAAAAATTTAAGTCCTTTTCAATTAAATAAGTGCCTGTTTTTATCCTGACTCATGAAAACATACAGAGTTTTCGTGTCTTACTGATTCATGTAGTATAGTAAATATAACACTTAACAATTTAAAAAATACTGTTACAAAAATTCTACAAAATAGGTAAAATTGTCCCTGTTTTTATGGATGATGAAACCAGATCAGCTAAGTTAGTTAATTTGCCTTAGATCACAAGCTGTTAAATGGTCAATGCTAAGATTAGAACTCAAATTTCTAATTCTAGCTAATTATAGGACAATATCCCTAGCTGTAAATATATGTCCTAATATTATAGTCCCTGTTGTTATTTATGAAACTGTGTGTGTGTGTGTGTGTGTGTGTGTGTGTGTGTGTGTGTGTGTGTGTAATCTCTACTAGGCTAAAGAACTATGTGATTCTTTTCTTTCCCTAATTAATTT
>NW_017731544.1:906040-978223 GCF_001890085.2 Hipposideros armiger | reverse complement strand
TTTCTCCTCCCTGACATTATCTTCTCTTTATTTATTTATGAAACTGTGAAAGTGTGTGTGTGTGTGTGTGTGTGTGTGTGTGTGTGTGTGTGTAATCTCTACTAGGCTAAAGAACTATGTGATTCTTTTCTTTCCCTAATTAATTTTAGCCATTCCTGATAATGTTAACTTACTGTCCATGTCATTTCTCCTCCCTGACATTATCTTCTCTTTATTTAGTGGTATCTGTGAATGTTAATTACACCTTGACTTCTAATGTTTTCCATTTGAATTTTTAATTTTCTTAAGGGTAAAGACTGTTATAAATTCTAAAATATGTCTATTGTCTAAGTATAATTCCACACACTAAAAAATCTGGGAAATATCTTTAACTTCTAATCACTCACTCACTACATCAAATTAGTCACCAGCTCTTGTAATTTTCCCCATTATATCACTTTTGATTCTATCCAGAAAGCCTTTCCCAACATCTATGTGCACTGCCAGCGATCACTCTTCTTGTCTCTCACTGAGACTATGGCCAGAGCCTCCTCAGTGCTCTCCATACTTCTGTGGCCCCTCCTTTTGAATCCAATCTCCAAAACTGACACCAGAGTAATTGCTCTAAAATGCAAATCAGACAGTCACTCTCCTGCTTCCTGTGATTCCCTATCACCTAAGAGATAGATTCTCAGCTGCGTAGGAATATGCAACCATCAAAATCTTATCCCCACTTACCACTCCAGCTTCATCGTCTCCCACTCTCCATTCCCTTCCAGCCAGGCTGTTCCATCTGGCAGTGATAATAATAATAATAATAATAATAATAATAATAATAATAATGGCAGTAATTCAGAATATGCTCTGTGTATTGGACGTGTTCAGCACTTCATTTGTGTTCTATATATAAGCCTTACAACCCTAAGAAGCAGATGTAAAATTCTGTTTTACAAATGAAGACACAGAAGTCTGGAAGGATTAAAATTAGGTTGCCCAATGTCATTCAGTTGGTAAGTATCAAGGCAGACATTGGAACTCAAACAGTTTGATTTTAGAACCCTCTCTAGACCAGACTTGTGAGTTTCATGTCCCTGTGTCTTCACGCTTGCCCTTCTCTTTGTCTAAAAGTACTGTCCGCTAACACAGAGCTTCCTAGCAAACTTCTGTTCAGCTCTCAAAACTTTTAATTTTGACAACCCTCTCACATGAGTTAAGATTTAGGGAAAACATTCTTTCATCAGTTCTAAGATGCACATAGTTCACATTTTAACATTTCCAAAATCAGGATGCATCTTACAATTGATGGTGTATCATTGTTTAATTGGCAGCATTTTTCTTTGTGATACATAAAGTAATAACATACACCTTACGAGTAATGAATTAGTTGGGTTTGATAAAATATGGTAGTTGTTAAAGTTCAACATCAATTTTGATGCTAATTTTCTTGAAGGCTGAAACAAAAAGGAGAGAGTGTTTCGCAGACCTGAATGCTGGAGGGGAGAGCATTTCTGGCCCTGTGGGCAGTGGCTTTCTAACTTTAAGGCGTTCATAGATCAGCTGGGAGGCTACTTTAAAAGTTCAGACTATTAGGGCCGGCCAAGTGGCTCAGTTGGTTAAGAGCTCGCTCAAGAGTTTGAGCTCTGAGCAACAGAGGTTTGAGTCCAGCCCGAGCTGAGCAGCCGCTGAGCTGCCAATAGGTAGCAGGATGGCTCAGCTAAAAAAAAAAAACAAAAAAAAAAACCAGTTCAGACTATTAGACTCTGTTACCTGGGATTCTGATTTCATAGGCCCAGGGCAGAGATGAGAAATCTGTATTTTTTTAAGGCATCCTCAGAGAGTTCTGATTCAGGTGGTCCACCTTCAAGAGCCACTGTTTTAAGGGAAACAAAGCTGTGTATAGAATTCAGCACTCAGATCGAGCTTCAGAATGGGATTGCTCAGGGGCTAATGCTGATAATGCCCTCATTCAATGGCCGGCGCACAGGAGGGGTATTTGCAGACTGTCTTCATGTAGCATCTGATGAAAGAGAAAATGACAGCGTGCCCTGAAAACATCTCTCAATGTGGTTTCTGGGAAAAACACAAAATAAGGCAGCTTAAATGTACCACTTGTATCTAAAATAATGGATCAATGACTAACAAGGTGTATGTTCTTCTGGAATCCCTCTCAGATAATTTCACACACACGCACATACACACACATGCACACACACACACACACACACAGTCACGTACTATGCGCTGCATAGCAACGTTTTGGCCAGGATGGACTGCAGTGGTCCCGTAAGATCATCACAGAGCTGAAAACTTCCTGTCGCCTAGTGACGCCCTAGCTGTCATAGCAGAGCACAACACATTACTTGCGTGTTTGTGGTAACGCTGTTGTAAACAAACCTACGCTGCCAGTCACATAAAAGCACAGCACGTACAGTTATGTACAGTACACAACACTTAATAATGATAAGAAATGACTATCTGACTGCTTTATGTATACACTTTTAATGGTAATTTTAGAGTGTGCTTTTTCTACTTATGTATACATAAAAAGGTTTGCTGTGAAATGCAATGCCGTGTTACACAGCAGCAGCTTTATTCGTCTCATGCTTACCTCGTCGCTTGAATTTTCTCTGTGCTTGACTTAATCTCGTGTTGTTTTAGGAATTTAGTGTAGCCTAAGTGTACAGTGTTTATAAAGTCTGCAGTATTGGGCAGTCATGTCCAAGGCCTTCACGTTCACTCTCCACTCACTCCCGGACTCACCCAGAGCAACTTCCAGTCCTGCAGGCTCCACCCATGAGAAGCATCCTATACGGGTGCACAGTCTTTTATCTTTTATTCATATTTGACTGTTCCTTTTCTATGTTTAGATACATAAATACTTACCATGTGTTTCAGTTGCCTACAGTATTCAGTTCAGTAACATGCTGTACAGGTTTGCAGCCTAGGAGCAATAGGCTGTACCATAGAGCCTAGGTGTGTAGTGGGTTATACCGTCTAGGTTTGTGTAAGTGACTCTATGATGTTCACAGAGTGACAGAATCACCTAATGATGCATGGCTCAGAACAGATCCCCATTGTTAAGCAGTATATATATATATATATATATATATATATATATATATATATATATATATATATATAAAATATATACACATATACATGCATTTATGTGCTTCATATAGTGTGTGTGTGTGTGTGTGTGTGTGTGTTTGTGTGTGTGTGTTTAATTTGTTAGTCTGTGGGCCTGACAGGGCACAGGCTGTGTCTCTATGCCCGCAGGGCCTCCCCCACAGCCTGGTGTACTATAGGTCCCCAGCCCAACGATGTGCTTTCACAGACATGATTTCATAATAAAATGCTGCACTTCCTTGAGAACACTCTAGAAGTGCTTGGAGCACTGCCCTGAAGACTGTTAAAATATTTATAACATTTAGCTTTTTCTTTAATAATTGGAATTATAAGCCACATGCAATATGTCTGCTCTTTTTCCTCAATAAGGAATTTCTTGAATATAGCTTGTTTTACTGCCCCCTTACAAAAACTATATATTTTGCTTTCAAATATGTTCTTCTGCAGGGACACCTCAGTCAATGTATTAATAGCATTCACCTTCTTGAACACATTAACAACTTTAGGGACAACTTTTTAGTTTGAATTAGGAAGTCAGCTCTCCTCTCCTTTCATTACTGAAATGATCCAGCGGGATGTACATGAAAAAGGAAATGTTTCATCGTGTGTATCACAAAGTAGTTCATTAAACCATGGAAATCTGTTATCATCTTATTTATGTACTTTTCCCAAACTAATTGTCCTAGGGATATAATCAATATATGCTATATTCTTGACCTGCCATAAGTGTATTAAAATAAGATTACTGGTAACCATGGTGGGAAGTTTTCAACAGGAAATAATCATAACATTTTAGGGAATAGAAGCAAACTGTTCTCTACATTTTGTAACCCCTGCGACATTAACCTTTTATTTCTTCCAACTTGTCAATATGTTTAGCAAGTCTAAAAATAGACAAGGCCATTTCTACTAGAAAGTATCGATAGAACTAACATTTCGGTATTCTCAATGAGAATTAATATTTATAATGATGGCACTGGGGCACTGTAAGTTCCTTCTAAACCAATAAAGAAAGATTGAGTTATATTTGGCATAGCTTTAATAGCTAATGAGTTTTCTTATCTAGTAATTGCTTGGAAATATGTCCTTGAATGGTGTATATGATGATCTACTTAATTAGACTCACTCTTCAGTTAAGCGGGGCCACCCTTTCCCCAGAAATATGATTGAGAGATAACTTGCTGGAATTAGTATCAGTGCATTTATAAATAATATATCCCCTTAATGGCTTGTTCTCTGCTTTAGATTCAGAACTCAGGATTTCGTTGGTGACAGAGGCACGAGAAGAAGAAAAATATTCTACCTATAACTTCTCCCTTTTCCTAATGCTCCATTTTTTACATTCTATCTTGTTCTATCTTGAACATCACAGAAGGATAAAATAATTTGTTAATGAACTATTTCTCATGTACCCAGAAATAGTGAAATGAGAATAAAGTTCAGTTATCACGTCTGTATTTTGTATCATCAGTCTTTCCTTTTGTACTGGTCCTATTTCCTTGGGCTATAAATATACTCAAACTTTATTATCTTAAATTATTCCTTGGACACTTGCCTTTCCTTTCCTTTCAAAATACCAACATATTCCTCTCCTTTTCTTCATGGTCAAACTTTCTGGAAATTCAGCCTGTACTCACTGTCTTTATTTTATTGACCTTCATTCACTTTTCAACTTATTTCAGTTGATATCCCTCTTGCTCCCAACTGAGTTGCTATATCCAGTGTCCTCTCTTCCGTTTTCACTTGATTTAACCAATTTGACACTGTTGACAGTTCACTTTCTTGCAATCCTCCTTTTAATGCTGAGGGTATTCTTTCTTGGTGTCTTCCTTTGATTCCTCTTCCTCAGTCTTATTCTATCTTAAATACTCTCCGTTAGCAATTAATTCAGTGCTGTCCTCCATTTTCATGGCTTCATTTCCAACAGTACATATCAAACAATTCCAAGTCTGCATTTTGTTTCCAACCTCTCTTGAGCCCCAGATCTGTGTTTTCATTGGCTAACTAGACCTCTTTGCATAGATGTCTCATAAGCATCTAAAGCTCAACAGTGAAGTAATCTTCCATTTTTTCTCCACCTTACCCTCAACTTGCAACCAGACACCAAGTCTTGCAGATTCTTCATCTTCAGTATCTCTGTATCCATTCTCTCCGCCACTACTTCTATCGGTAGCATTATCTCTATTTGTTGTCACTACTGTCCTTCCTTCCTCTAACTTAGCTTTCTTTCTACTATCCTCTTCTAATCTGTCTCTAAACAGGTTTGACCATGTTACTGCCCGGTCACTACCCTTTATTAACAGCATCCCAGAGACTAGGACAAGACAAAAATATTGGTGTTTTTTGTGTGTTTTGCCATACTGTCTTGGGAGTTAGTAGGAGCAGGGGCCCCTTGGGGAGCACCAGATCAGAGTTTGGTAAAGAAGCTGTAATCCAAAAGGGGCTAGGAAAAGAGGGGCAACAATGAAGGGATAAACTCCCCAAAGCAGAGAGTGGGAGCCCAGGTTCAAAGCTGAAACTAGGGCATTTCCTGGGAGAATGAGCAAGGGTCTGTGGGAGCTCATTATCTGCTTCCTACAGCCATCAGCATGCCGAAAGCATCAAGAGATAACTCATGAGCGAATACCCTATACTCCCAATCCTATTTGTCTCCACATATCTTTCAGAATAGTATCCAAAATTTCAACCTTGCTTCTTGTCACTTCCCTGACATAAATATGTACCTGTCACACTGAGTCACTCACTCTTCTGTGATCCTTGTCATTTTCTCCTGTCTATACATAGGCACTTCCCTCTGGAATTCCTTTAGCAGTTGGTTTCTAATTATTTTAGAATATACTTGCTTTGCCTAGCCTTTGTAGCAGAGCGTACACCGCTGTTATAACACTTGCAAGCTCATCTCCAGTGATTCGTTAACATGTTTGTACCCCCTAACCTAGTTCCTGAAGAGTTGGATCTCACCTGGGTTGGAGCTCTTAACAAATCCCCTCACATCCCTGGAAAAGTGCAAGTATCTGTTTCTTTATATAGAATAAGTCCTTGATTTTCACTTCATCTTCTTTCTCAGTTTCCATTATCATGTATCTGGCTTCTTTCCCTATCCCTAGCCCTTTGGGCATGCTGACCTGGTAATGCTGCTTGCCAGGTTTAGTGTGTCTTCCATCCCTACCTGCATCTCCTGGATCTTGATCTCACACACCCTCACTACCACCCACCCAGGGCAAGCTCCCCCAACCCTCTGTCCTGGTGTGGCTTTCAGACCAGCTCTTCTGGGCAAGCGCCTGCTTTCCTGGAATGGGAACTCGATCATTCGGTGCTGAATCTACAGTGCTCAAATGGTGTTTGGAACTTATTAGACTCTAATAATACTTGTCAGATTGAATTGCACAGAAAAGCCCCAAAGGAAACTGCAAAGCCCCGTATTCCTCCTTGTATCATGCCAGCTATGCCGGATTGGAATCATCAAATTACAAAGACAGTGCCCTTTCCTCCTCTGTGTGTGATGGAGACAAAAGGAGCCCAAGAGCTTATTTTGGCAACTTATCAGGAGTGCAGATTGGCGCTTTCTTACCTGCTGTGCTTGACAGAGTGGACCTGACGGCAGCCTGCACCATGCGTGTGTGTGCTCCTAAAGCTTGTGAACCTTATCCGCTTAACCTCTGCAGGTTTCCAGTGCCTCATACCTGGACCGCCTCTCTTCAATCAGTCCTCCACTGATAAAGTAAAGGAAGTGGGCAATGGAAGATAAATGTTATGCTATCCACCAGATTCACTATTGCATTTGCCTCCAGCTTACATGGAAAACTCAGAAACTCAGTCAAGTCGAATCACACAGCAGGCAAGCCTGAGGAGCTCTCCGAATTGGGGTTTGAGCTCAAATTTTGTGCCTCCTATCACACTGTCCTCTGCCACCTTTCATAAAGCAAGCCTGAGATTTATCGTGGGTTAAAAGGTGATTGTGATTCAGTTCTGGAGTTCTGATGTTCACATTTCACTCTGGTGAGCTAGGTGGCTGACTGATGTGTTTGTAGCAGAGTCTTTGAAGGAGATGATGGTGTCAGCTGGGAAACAGGGCTAAAGAGCTATAGGAAAGCCTGCTGACATTATTTTTATTCCTTCACTCAGTTTTTATTGGCAGTAATAGGAGGGATCAAAGATTTGTAAGAAATACTCTTTACTCTGGAAATATGAGCTCAGATAGAGGTTTGGTGGGGGTAAGGCACACACCAAAATAGCTACAAAGGAAGTCAGTGATGTTAGGAAATGTATGGTGAACTAGTAAGTGCTGCAAGTATTTAGAGGAAAAAGAGATTCCATCTCAAACTGGGCCTGAGCTTCTAGCCTGTTCAAGATTCTACTTCTCACATCTAGGTTCATTGATTTCCAAATAGGTTGAGCAGCCTGCAGCCCACCAACCCTTCCTCTGAACCCCAGTGGAGTGGTTCTGACTCCACTGCCCCAGACCACCATGCAGTTGTCTTTGCTTTCAGCACGATCTGGGAAGAACTGCCGAGGAGACCTGCTGAGTCAGTACATACTGAATTGTGGTGCTCCTTTCTTATCACATGGTTTCCCCATTCTGAACAGGAGGCCTCCCAGACTGTGTTCCTGAGCCTGTGTCTTTGCAAAAACTTGTTTCTTAATGTGAGGCTAAAATATTGTGTTCCTGTTAGGTGACACCCCATTCTAATGGCTCCCAAACTCATACAGTATTCCTTTATACAGCTCCCCCTCTGTGGTTCTCTCTAGTTTCTAGAACTAATTTTCTAATTTCTATAACTAATTTTGGCTCCTTTGAGGACAGTTTGTTAACTTGAATATTGGGAAGTTGTTGAGTTGTTGACAGTTATGCACCAGTAAACCGTTAAACACCTATTTGTGACCATGGTGTTGTATATGTGCACCAAGCTGAGAACACACATTACTTTTTATTACATGTTTTAATAGATTTATTGAGTTAAAATTGACATACAATGAACTGTACATATTTAAAGTGTAAACTTTGATAAGTTTTGATATGTATATTATACACCTGTGAAACCATCAGCACAATCAAAACAGTGAACATATATGTCACCTCCAGAATTTTCCTAGTGCTCCTGTGTAATCCTTCCACCTCCAAGGAGCTATGGATTTGCTTTCTGTCGATGCGTTACTTTGCATTTCCTAGAATTTTTTGTAATTGGAATCATAGAGTATGTACTATATTACGTCTATTTTATATCTGATTTCTTCCCACTTTGATCTTTATTATTAGTTGGCAGGGCATCTAGGCTGGTAAGAGAGGCATGTGCAGATAAATAGGTTAACATCCCATAGCTCACTTTGTGGTCTGCTGCCTGTGAACAAGATGGCATTTATTTAGAATTTTCAAATGTACAATTCTTCTGAAATTAGCTAAGATACTCAGGCATTAGGTTCCAGAAGAATACAGCTGTGTGTGTGTGTGTGTGTGTGTGTGTGTGTGTGTGTGTGTGTGTGTGTGTAGAATAGTGTGTCAGTGTTTTGAATAGTATGTGCATGAAAATCAGCTTTCTCATTAGTTTAGACACTTAAATGCTTATATTCTCACAATGCCCAATTCATTGTCTTCCACACTTTCTAAAATAGGCTCCTTATTTTAAGCATTTATAAACCACTATATATTTGGATTTTTAAAAATTCTTTGTATTACACTTAGTTACAGTAATGTTGCTTCATTTGTTTAAAGAAAATTTTTTTATTTTGAGGAAAAAAAAGGACATTTTATATATTTGCTGAGGCAGAAATTCTTGAATATATTTAATAGGGTTACCTTGTTGTAGATATGAAGCCAAAGAACAGTATAAAACTAGCAGTTATTCTCTTAGAAAAATGCCTACTTAGGGTCAAAGGTTATATTAGGTCATAAGTCAACCAGGGAGATAGAGGTGACAAGACTTATTTATAGGAAATGTTCACCTTTAACCAACCCTACGTGGCCCAATTGAAATATGAAGATAAACAGAGTAGATAATATAAGCTGACCAAATAAAACGTCAGCAATGAGAGTCCAAATTATAGGTCATATTTTATGGCACATTTGGGATCCTTGGCCTATTTCAAAATAAAATTTGAAAGTCACAGCAATAACTTTAAGACATTGAGAAAAATAGCACTATTATTAATGCAGGGATTTGGGGACAGGTTCCTCACAATGTAAGCACAAGTGACTGGTTCATTTTTGTTCTTTTTTTAGGTTTTCATATTGTCTAAACATCATGTACCAAAAATCATTTTGTATATGCCTTCCTTGTGGACAATTCTATATAATATGAAGAGAGCTGGTAGTAATAACTATTAATAGAAGTTGTTTTTTAAATCAGAAGAATGCAATAAACATGTATACACTTTTAGAATAATTTTCTTCATTGAAAGGCACCCTGTAATTGAAGTTTTCTATGAAATCCCAGAAATGCAGTCAACCTCAGTGGAGAGAAAGTTTGGGTCAATCAGTTAGAAAAAAACCATAATTATTTTGAGGAAAATACATAGGGGCTTTTTAGAAACTCTCCTAGGAGATTATTATAGGATTTTAATTTCAGGATCATCTTTAAAGAGGACAGGCTATGAGGCATATCATTCATCTACTTCATAATATCAAAGAATGAAAAAACATATGGGAAAGCAGGCCAAAATCACCGAGTAACTTTTTCATAACATTAACTTTTGGAAAAATGGATGTTTTCTGTATTTGAAAATGTTACGAAATTACATGCAGTGAGTAAAGTACCTAATCAAATGAAATAATCTAAAAGTAATTTTAAAAAGTTGCATAACTTTGCATTCCAAACTCACCACAGATACTGTAGTAGCAGTAATGTCCCCAGCCTCTGCACTGTGACCCCAATTATTAGCTACCAGACCAGTCATTTTCTGGGATCAGTCTTCTCAGAGTATATCTATTATAGAGATGCTTACATGTAGACTTGTGTTTCCCTGGGCCCCTCAAGTTTGTGTGTCCAGGACAGTCTCTTTTTATTTGAAGAGATACTGGTAGGCAGTGTTACAGGAGGGTAACATTTTATCTCACGAGTAATCAAAGTTTTTGCTCTCATTTGCTTCTTTTTGCCTGGTGACTTTAACACAGTCACTCAGGGCTTCCGCATTCCACGCGGGGCATCAGGTTTGGAGAGTCTTCTTGAGCCTTTCCCAGACAAAGCATCATCTCATAGGAAGTGTTTTTCCAAACGCTCCTAACCAATTGATACAGCTAGAAATAGCTCTTAAAATGTTCCAGGCTTTGCTGCTGTTTACAAAAGTTTCTCTTTGTGAGCTGGGAATAGGTACAGGAGGAGGGAGAGAAGGACCTTAGGAGAGGAGAATGCCATTTATAGAGAAGAGAAAAAGGGAAGAAAACAAGAAGCACACATATTAATACATCAGATTATCTGCTGTACAGATCTGTCTTTTTTCCTACATTATGAGCATCTCAAAATTGGGTCCCATATTCTCGTCAATCACGTATTCCTAAAGTCTGCTAAATAGCAGGTTCTCAGTCAAATTTGTTGCATGAATGAATAAATTAATTTATATAAATGTGGACATACATTGCTTATGTATATTGCATATGCTTCTAGAAAATAATAACACCCATGTTCAAGGGGGAAGAAGTCTGAAAGCAGGGCACATAACAAGTGATACTTAGATTTCCTGTGCATGTGTGCTTAAAAAGTAGAGATTTCAGATAGTTTATGTAGGGTAAAGTATTAAATTAATTAGGGGAATATTAGCAGCAATAACATTGCATTATGACTTAATCACAGTAGAAGTTATTTCTCTTATAACTGTCTATAGTAAGTGTTTCTGTTTGGCAGGATGTTTAAGGAATAAAACTGCTCTCTTCTGCCCGCCAACCCCCCACCCCTGTCTCCCTTTTCCCATTCCCTGGGATCCTGTTAACTGTATACAGTTAAGCAGAATAGGAAGAAAGAAGGTGGAGGGCAGCACACCTGCTTCCTGAAACCCTTGGATGCTCATAGACCATTGGCTGAAGCTCAGGTTGTCTAGCCGTGTGCCAAGGAAGAAGAGGAAATAGATTTGCGTGAACTGTTAGCAGTCTCTGCCACAGAGAACATACTATAACTATTTTTGTTCTTTACAGGATTATTTGTAGGTGCTAGACTCTATTTTTTTTTCCAAAATACTGAGATTAAATATGTGGGTAGAAAATTACAGCCAGTGAAGTACAATACACCAATTAATTTTTGCTCTCTAATAAATTTCACTTTTCTATTTAAGTGAATTTCTTTCGTTCTCTAGGCACAGCAGATATTACAGTGGAAAGAATTACAGAAGCTAACTTCATGGTTTAAGGAGAACATGCCACTAGGGCATAAGTAAAGATGATTTAACAGAAGGTTTTCCTATTTTTTAATTTCCTGCCATAGGAAATTAGAAGTATAAGTGCCTAATTTCATAGTTTTGCATTATAGCTATTTTTTTGTTTGTTTGTTGGTTGATGGAAGAGGGTTGTGATTTTATTTTTATTTTATTTTATTTTAATTTTTCAATTATAGTAAATAATATTGTAATAACTATGTATGGTATCAGGGTGGATACTAGACTTACCAGGGGGATCACTTTATAAGTTATATAAATGCATTATAGTTATTCTTAATTACATTTGTAATAGTTGTGGTTAAAATGTGGGACAAATTTAATATTTATGATTTAGCTTTAAAGTCCCAAATATAATTTCTAAGTAGTTATTGTTAGTGTAATTCTGAAAGTATTGGTTAATTGAAAACAAAATGGCAGCTATCAGTATGTATCATATCCTTTAAACCACACACACACACACACACACACACACACACACAACTGGGTAGCTTAATCTTTTAGGTCAGCTTCCCTCATGTTTTCCCTTTGATTTTAAAGTCCAAAGATCCTTCTTGTTTTGTGCTAGTCACTGTGGGCCAAAGTTTAAAAGACCAAAACTGAAGTTATGTTCTGAAATCCACTATAGAATCATTTCCTTTGAAGAAACCCAATTGCTTAACTAAGTTCATTTCATTAATGTTCTTTCAATTGCTTTGAAACCCTCTTATGTGAATCCAAATGCTTCCCATTTGTGACTCAGTTCTGTTTGTTAAGGATGAATTCAATCAACAGACATTTACTGAGGTCTACTGTATACCAGGCTGTATCCTAAAAACAGAGGAATCAAAGATGAACAATGCAAGATTCAGGCCCTCTGAGGGCTCTGATTTGCAAACAACCTAAGTGTCCATCAGTGGATGAATGGATAAGGAAGATGTAGTGTACAGGCATACCTCATTTTACTGCACTCCATTTTATTGCAGACACTGCGTTTTTTATAAATTGAAGGTTTGTGGCAACCCTGAGCTGAGCGAGTCGATCAGTGCCATTTTCCCACCAGCATTTGCTCACCTCATGTCTCTGTGTCACATTATGGTGATTCACGCAATATTTCAGACTTTTTCATTATTATATTTGTTATGGTGACCTATGACCAGTGATCTTAAATATTACTATTGTAATGGTTTTGGGGTCCACGAGTTATTTCCATATAAGAGGGTGGCAAACTGAATTGATAAATGTTAAGCATGTTAATGACTGCTCCACTTACTGGCTACTTTCCCATTTCTCTCACTGTCCTCAGTGTCCCTATTTACTGAGACAAAACAATATTGAAATGAGGCCGATTAATAACCCTACAATGGCCTCTAAGTGTTGAAGTGGAAGGAAGAGTCTCTCACTTTAAATCAAAAGCTAGAAATGATTAAGCTTAGGGAGGAAGGCATGCCAAAAACCAAGACAGGCCAAAAGCTGGGCTTCTTGCACCAGTAGCTTGCTAACACAACATTCACTCTGTAGCCCAGTTGTGAGTGCAAAGGAAAAGTTCTTGAAGGACATTCAAAAATGCTACTCCAGTGAACACATGAATGATAAGAAAGTGAAACAGCCTTATTGCTGATTGCTGATATGGAGAAAGTTTTAGGTGGTTTGGATAGATCAAACCAGCTACAACATTCCCTTAAGCCAAAGTCTAGTCCAGAGCCAGGGCCTAAATCTCTTTAATTCCAGACTGGCTGAGAGAGGTGAGGAAGCTGCAGAAGAAAAATGTGAAGCTAGCGGAGGTTGGTTCATGAGGTTTAAGGAAAGAAACTGTCTCCATAACAACAAAGTTGAAGTTGAAGCAGGAAGTGCTGATGCAGAAGCTGCAGCAAGTTGTCCAGATCTAGCTAAGGTAATGAATGAAGATGGCTAGACTAAACAACAGATTTTCAATGTAGATGAGACAGCCTTCTATTGGAAGAAGATGCCACCTAGGACTTTTCATAGTCAATGCCTGGCTTCAGAGCTTCAAAGGGCCTGCCAACTCTCTTGTTAGGGGCTCATGCAGCTGGTGACTTTAAGTTGAAGCCAATGCTCATTTATCATTCTGAAAATTTGAGGGCCCTTAAGAATTATGCTCAATCTACTCCGCCTGTGCTCTCTAAATGGAACAACAAAGCCTAGATCACTGTACATCTGTTTACAATGTAGTTTACTGAATATATGAAGCTCACTACTCAGAAAAAGAGATCTTTTAAAATATCACTGCTCATTGGCAATGCACCTGGCCACCCAGGAGCGCTGATGGAGACGTACAACAAGGTTCGTGTTGTTTTCATGCCTGCTAACACAACATTCATTCTGTAGCCCATGGATCAAAGAGTAATTTTGACTTTCAAGTCCTATGATTTAGAAAATACATTTTGTACTACTATAGCTTCCATTGATATGCGTCCTCTGATGGATCTGGGCAAAGTGAATTGAAAACCTTCTGGAAAGAATTCACCATTCTAGATGGCATTAAGAGCATTTGTGATTCATGGGACAAGGTAAAAATATCAACATTAACAGGCGTTTTGAAGAAGTTGATTCCAACCTTTGAGAGATTCAAGATTTCAGTGGAAGAAGTAACTGCCTATGTGGTAGAAATAAGCAGAAAACTAGATTTAGAAGTGGAACCTGAAGATGCGACTGAATTGTTGCAATCTCATGATAAACTTTAATGGATGTGGAGTTGTTGCTTATGGATGGATGAGCAAAGAAAGTAGTTTCTTGAGATGGAAACTACTCCTGGTGAAGGTGCTGTGAAGACTGATGAAATGACTTCAAAGGATTTAGAATATTGCATAAGCTGAATTGATAAAGCAGTTTAATTGATAAAGCAGCGGTAGGGTTGACTCCAATTTTGAAACAAGTGTGGTGGGTGAAATGCTATGAACAGCATCACATGCTACAGATAAATTGTTCATGAAAGGAAGAGTCAATCAATGCATCTTCCTTTAAGAAATTGCCATAGACACCTGAACCTTCAGCAACCACCACTCTGTTCAGTCATGTTACCGAGTGGAGATAGCTGCTATCTTAGTCAAAATGAAATACATGTTTACATATTAGAATGATATTGTATTCATAATTTTAATTCTTCTTTTTGCATGACATTTATAGTGTTTTTAATAATTTTCAGAAACATTTAAATAGGCTGCATAGCATTCTATTTTATGTGCATACTGTAATTTCTTTAATCATTTCCTCATCACTGTAAATTTAGATTATTATTTTTTTGCTCCAACAGCTTGACACTAAGATGGTATAGATAAAACTAGACTTCCAAATGTCACTGTTGTTGACTAATGCACTGAAACTACGAGAAAGACAGATTTCTCACCAAAACTCATTGTTGGATCCTGCCTCTGAGCAGCAGAAGGAGGAATCCCTGGGAAACACATGTGCTGCCACAGAAAACTACAAGTAGCTTGTGGCAGCTGTGTTCATATAGACATTATTTTTCCTTTATATCATTGGGTCCATTTATATCATTTCTTTGATCACTATATAAATATAAAAAGAGAGTGTGTGTGTGTGTGTAAATAATGATGTAATGGAAACTAGATGCAAAAGATAGGTAAAATAGTTGACACTTAGTAGCCAAACAATGGTTACTTACCTTCTCTCTCCTACTCCCTTCATTATATCAGATAATCATAAAAATGTGGACTAAAGGATGTTTTTTTTTTTGAAAATGTGTTACCCAAATGCAGTATTAGGCTGAGTCCCTAAGAGCAGACACTCAGGATTGGAAACCCTTTGATCTAGCATTTGGTGTTGCCTTAGTGATAAAATTGGATCGTACAACAGATCTGATCATGAAGAAATAGACTGCTAAAGGGAACAAAAAATATAATTAGTCTGGAAGAAGTTTGATTAAGTGACATCATATTAACAGGATCCAACAGTTGCCATCATCAGTCTGTGTGGTTAAGAGGTTTTAGAGTTCCATAAAAGAGCAAACCTGTCTTTTAGAAACCCATAGGCTGTTTCACTTAATTGTAATTGGAAGCAGTTGCTCAACTGCTTTCTTTTTAGTATTTTTTTCCCTTCAATTATCTATGGGAAGAGATGTGATGTTCTGTTACTGGCTGATGGGTGTTTCAGTAGAGATGGAAGCAGCTGTTATAATAAAATGATTTGAAAGTAGATAGTCTGTCAGAGGTTTGACACTTTCGCAAAGCCAGTAGAAGCCATCCATCAGTACATTTCATGGTTAGGACCCACTCAAATCTCCATCTGATGAGTTCTTATTCAGATATATGGAAACTGTAGCATTCCATTTATGTGTTTATTGGCATCAGTGAGCTCATTTCTCTCAAAGCAGTATTTCTTGTGATGTAAGTTTGTCAGTTAGTTTGCAAATAAATACAGAATAGCTATTTTGACTGTCATTTTACCAGTCCTGGCATGCCATTCCAAGCCCATTTTCTTGAATAACCACCAAATGAGCTCATCAAAATGTATAAAGCCTTACA
Source organism: Hipposideros armiger (assembly GCF_001890085.2). NCBI lineage: Eukaryota > Metazoa > Chordata > Mammalia > Chiroptera > Hipposideridae > Hipposideros > Hipposideros armiger. The sequence goes on along the minus strand of NW_017731544.1, from coordinate 962,273 downwards.
TAGTGCTATACTAATAATTAGAAAGCTTGTAGTAAATTATTACACACAAACAGTCTAGCCCTCTTATTCCTACCAGATAGTTTGAGACAATCAGTTTCTTCCTTCTCCCTCTGGAAATAGTCTTGAGGTAGATCAAGTACACAATCTAATCCTTGCTGTTAGAAAGTGGCTTACAGAAGCACAAGAATTAAGACTTTCCTATTTTCCTGATGAAGAGCAATCTACTTATTAGGTAGAGCTAGCAGATGATTCACATTCATATTATCTTGGGAGCCTAACTCTACTATCATCTAATATATGAAAAAAGCATACCTATTTTTAAAGTAGGTACTTGATTACAATGTAATAAATGAATAAATGTTTTAAGTAATTTGCTAGCATTTGTAGCAATAAATCTGGAAATTTCTGCTCAGCCATGTTTTACTCTAGTGGCCTAATTTTCATCAGAGTTTCAGAGTGAGGTAAGGTCACTTTTTCTGAATTCACATCATTTTTCATCTGCACTATTTCTACAGGCCTCATGATATCTACCTTGTATTTGAATTATTTATGCTAATGCTATATCTTTTTTTATTAGACTATGAGCTCTTGAGTATATCCCCATAGTATCTATCATATTTTTATTATAGACATTTGATATGTGCTTGTTAAATGAATGAGTGAACAAAAGTATTCTAAGTCTCATATCCTACACATGAACTACCTTGTGAAAGGGAAGAAGCTGCAATTTTTTTTTTAAGTTTTAAGGAGTTTACAGAATTCTATTTTATTAAATGCCTTGTTCAACTTGTTGCTCAGACGTCAGAGGGAGTTTCAATACGACCTTAAACCAGAAGTACTTATTCTGAAATATACATCACAAGGCAATTGGAAATGCTCCTTAGCATGGATAGCCCTTTCTTCCTCCTCGGCTCTCTCCTCTCCCTTGATTGCTGTGGTTAGATCTGTGATCTCCCTGCTAATAATGGCTCTTACAGTTCCTCTTTCTTTTCTACCCCTCAATTTTTCCCCAAGGACTGACTGTCCTTGGTCCTTTCTTGTCACTCTATAATCTCAACTTTAGTAGTTCCATCCAACCTGTTCCAATTTCAGCAGCATTTTGTAGTATCAGTTCTCATTATGTTATCCGCATGTCTCCAGTCTTGATATCTTTTTCCAGAGCTTCTTTCTCATTTTTTCTTTTCATCTAGACATCACTGCTAGCATAATTGCTGTCCTATTATACTCAACATTTCTGAAATGAAGCTTTTGAATATTCTTTAAGAATATCTGTATGTGTATGAAAGAAGAAACAAGACACATGGTCAAAAGATGTCAGACAACATAGAACTTGGAATGAAAAGCAACAGTCCTCTGACTGACTCCCTGCTCACTTTCTAGCAGCCTTTATAAAGTGAATTCTTCATCTGAACTACAAAGCCAGAGAATGGCCCGAGAGACTAAGTTTTCCTACCTCCCAAAGATGGTACCTGACTAGTACCATATCATCTATATAGGAGAGAAGTTAATTCATGACTTACACAGGGTGCCTCAGGGCATTAGGACTTAATTCTCTCCTGAAGCCCCAGTTGAGACAAGGTGCTAGGAGAGACCACTTTCAATTCTTCTAGAATGATTACATTATGCTTTATTTATTGGTCAATTGTAGACATCATCAGTAGACTTCTTGCTATGATAGATAAGAATTTACCTCCCTTATACACGCCTTTCCATTCATTTAATGGAAGTTACCTTTTCAGACTCCAACAGTATACATTTTCACATTCATTCTTATTTTATTCACTGTAGTTTTTCTTTATTCCCCACTATGTAAAATAAATACAGTAAAACCTTGGATGGCGAGTCATGTGGTTTGCGAGTGTTCTGCAAGATGAGCAAACATTTCTAATATATTTTAACATGGTAAATGAGCGATGTCTTGCAATACGAGTAGTTTGTTTCCGGAATGAATTATGCTCACAAACCAAGGTATTACCATATATTGGTTCTGCCCATCACCTCCATCTCCCAATGTGTCTTCTGCTTTCTGCCAACTTCTGTTATCTGTCTTTTTATATTATTAGGGTTGATTTATATGATCTGTTCAGTAACCACAATGAAATACCCCATGTTCTCTATTAATTAGCTCTAAATTGGATCTAATTTGGAAATTCATATTGTTTACATCATTGTGACCATGTAAATATTGTTTACTAGAGAGAATAGTATATATATATATATATATATATATATATATATAGTATTTCTTATCTTTAAAACATTTTGTTTTGTTTGTTTTTTCCTTGAAGTTTCTAGTCGACAATCATTTTTCTTTTATACTTCATCATAAATGTATTATAAGAAATAAACTCTTTGTCATATCCTCTGGTCTGTAGACTTCCATATAAGTCTGCATTCAATAAAGAGAACAGAGTCACTACAAGTACTATGGGAATAAAGAGTTTTATCTAGAATTTAGGTTTACACACGTGGGAGGGTTGGAGGAGTGAAGGTCTGTAAGGCTACAGCCAGGGGATTTGAGAAACATTCACTAATCATTTCAGACTGACACATTAGAACCAGTGAAGAAGCCAGATCTCATAGGAACCACTGACACTGATTGCCATGACTTCCCAAGAATAATGGTTTCTTGCTTTCTTCTCCCTAGCAGATCTCAGGAGTTCCTCTCATTGTTAAACTGTAACACAGAATCATGCAGGGAAAGGGCTTCTGGGAAATGTAGTCTGTAGACTTAGAAAATGATTTATAACAGTGTATATTTCCCATGGTTTTCTCCCAATATATTTCCCTCCAAACATTCTTTCTGAATGAGAGAGCAGGCCAGAGCCGAGGTATGGCACAATCTGACACATATTTTAAAGATCATCTGGCTGCTATGAATTCAGAATGGAATATAGGAAGGGAAAAATGGAATCAGGGATATTCGTTAGGCTGTTATATTAATTAAAGTGAGAGATGGTGATATGGACTAGAGTGGTAAGAATGGAAGTAACTGAAAGTGATGATTAAATTATGGATATATATTTTTTAAGACATTGCTGATAGGATTTGCTGATAGATTTGGTAAAGAGGTATGCGAGAAAGAGAGAAATTAAGAACAAGGTTCAGGCTTTTTCCCTAAGTAACTGGATGGTTTTGCCATTTTGAGATGGGGAAGATTTCAGAAGCAGCAGTTTGGTATCCGAGTGGAAATATAGAGTGAGAAATTAAATATACAGGTCTGGATGAGAGGAGAGAGTCTAGGATGAAAGTGTAAATGAGTTAATGTATTATTTTCCTAGAGCTACTGTAAAAAAGTACCACAAACCAGAAAGATGTCTTAAAATAACAGAAATTTATTATCTTATAATTATGGAGGCTAAAAGTCCAAAATCAAGGTATCATCAGGGTCGTGCCCCCTCTGACAGCTCTAGGAAGAATCGTTCCTTGTCTCTTCCAGCTGCTGTTGGCCCACACATACTTTAGCTTATGACTATGTCTGTCCAATCTCTGCCTCTGTTTTGACACTGACTTTCTTTGTGAATCTCTCTGTCTTTTTATAAGGACAGCAGTCGCTGTATTTCATATTAAGATCCTTACCTAATTATATCAGTAAAAACCCTATTTCCAAATAGAGTCACATTCTGAGTTCCAAGTAGACATGAATTTTGGAGGAAAACTATTGAATCCACTATAGGTATTGATGGTATTTGGGCATTTGAAGACTTAGTACTGGATAAAAATCACTTAGAAGCTAGTAGACAGAAAAAAAAGAAAAAAAGATCTGAGAATAGATCCTTGGAGAACTCAAACTTTTAGAGATTAAGAAGATAAGATCTGCAAAGAAGACCAAGCTATAGAGGCCATTGAGGTAAAAGGAGAACTGAGAAAGTGGGGTATCCTTGAAAGGTGAGGAGAGTATTTCAAAGACTGATGAACTACTGATGTCTTTATCTTGATTTAGTCCTTTATTTTACTGGACTACATCATCAGTAAAATCTTTTTTGAAAAGTAGCACAATGCAATACATAGATGGAGTATTACAGAATTGTATACTTGAAGCCTGTATATTTTATTAACAAATGTCACCCCAATAAATTCAATAAAAATTTTTTTTAAATAGTGCATGGGACATGAACTTTCTAAGGAATTACATCTCTTAAAATAGCTTTATTCTGCTTTTATAGATATTTGACAGTTATGCTGAGTATAGAATTGTAGGGTCAAAATCATTGCTTCACTGTCTGACAGCATACAGTGCTGCAAGCGAGAAAAATTGTGCTAGACTGATTCTCATCCCTTTATGTGTAACCTATTTCCCCTCTGGAAGATACTCAGATTTATATTTTATACTTATTGTGAAGTTTCACACTGTGTAGTTATTCGTAGATGTGGATCTTTGTTTCATTCATTTGTGAGGCTGTTCTGTATGGGGTAAGGGTTTGACCTCTGTATTTCGAGTGTTTGGGTTCAAATCCCAGTTTTGCCCCTTAATGGCCTTAAGAAGAAATACTTAAACTCTCAGTGTCTACATTTCTTCCTTTTTGAAATGGGAAAATGAATAATATTTTCTACCTCATGGGACTGCTGTCAGCACTAAATGAGTATGTGTAGGTAAACACAAAAAACCGTCACGGCCACATAGTAAGCCATCAGCAAGTACTGGCTATCATGACATTATTCGTCATTTGGACACTTTGATGATAACTTTTCATTTGAAAACTACAATTCTATGAAAAGTTTTTCAATTACCATTATTATTGTTAATTTTTATTACATTTATTGGGGTGACTCTGGTTAGTAAAATTATATAGGTTTCAAGTGTACAATTCTGTAATACATCATCTACCTATTGCATTGTGTGTTTGCCGCCCAGAGTCAATTCTCCTTCCATGACCATATATTTGTTTTTATAAAGATATTTTTTCTTTCATTGGTTTTTCTCTTTTCTTGGCATGAAATTTGTCTTTAATCAGAAACTGGACCTTTTGGTTTGGTGTTCTTTGCTATTATCCTGTTATATTTTTCATCTATTTTCTATGTGTTATGCTTTTGAGGAGACAATTTCTACCTGATCTTCCAAGTCTTATGTTGCATTTAAAATTTTTTCAGCTATCATATTTTTAATATTGAAGAACTGTTTCTTATTCTCTGAATAGCCTTTTCTTACAGCACTGTCATTTTTATGGATGAAATATTATCTCAAATCTATTTGAAGATATTAATAACAAATATTTTAAGTTCTGTGAGTTATTTCTATTCCCTTCAAGGTTAGTTTTTCTGATGGTGTACCTTGGCTATTCTGTTAAATTTTTACAGACTTTTCTCAAGTATTTGTTGTTTCTTGAATTCTCACTAATGTTTAAGAGTAAAGAAGTAGAAAAATTGATGCTGAGCTTTGATATGAAGGTAAAGTTTGTTGACTGGCAGACTTAAAATAGGTGAACTAAAATGGAGCCAGTTTTTTACACAGTGAGATCTCTAAAGGACAACTCCTATACCAGCTGCCTTAGTTTCCTCCAGATATTTTTTGTTGTTGTTTATTTTTACAGAAGAACTATTCATTCTGATTTGAGGACTAATTGCTTTCCTTCAGCAGTCTGCTCCAGGTGAGAGGAAGTGGATGGATGGATTATTCATCAGTGGACTTTTAATTAACCCAGCTACTTTCAGCTCCATGTCTCATAACAGCTTTACATGGTATTTTAAGTCTCTTCAGAATTCGTCAGGGCAAACCCCTACCCTCATCTGCTGTAGCACAGCAGTTCTTACATTTAGATTGTAGGCTGTGGCTTCCTTTGCTCTGACTCTACCACTTCACCTATGTTCCATTTTCTAAGAAGAGACCAAAAAAGATTAAATTTTCTTGTCTGCTAGTGGTGTTTTTGCTTTTGTCTTTGTTTGTTTATACTTTTCTTTGTTCTTTTAACATAATATTTGTAAGATTGAGAGGAAGACGAGATTTTAAAATGTTTCCAACCTTCCATTTTTAATTAGAAGTCTTAATTTGCTCTTTAAAAAATATATGTGTGTGTGTGTGTGTATGTTAATGCAGAGAGAGAGAGAGAGAGAGAGAGAGAGAGAGAGACAGAACATTCTCCTCAACAATTCTACTCCATTTATTGTAGTCAATTTTTTTTACATAAATATTTGAAGTAGGTTGAGAAGTATAATCTTACCATCTTGTTATCGCATCTTAGTGAATGCTTTCAAACTAACACTCTGCCTCCATTCCCCCTCTAACGTAACAGACTCAAAGGTGGCATGGAGAGCTTGCCCCTTAGATACTAGGTCTTACAAAGAGATCACTCATTCATTCAGCAAATATTTATGAATCTCTAACCATATATTCAGCTCTTTGCTAGGTGTTCTCAAGATGTGGTAAAAAAAATACAGAAATGGTTGCTGCACATTATGGAGCTTACTCAAAATGACAAGCATTAGGTTAATATTTATACAAATTAATATTTTCAAATGTGATATGAAGGAGCTTTTATCTATATATAAATTTTTCTTCAGTAAAGTGGGTTTTAGGTCTGAGGATCTAATTATATCATGGTGACTATATTTGATAGCACTAGATTGTATAATTGAAGTTTGCTAAAAGAGTAGAACTTAAATGTTCTCACCCTCTCCCCCCCAAAAAAGTTAATATATAAGGTGTTGAATGTGTTAATTAGCTCAATGGGTGGAATCCCTTCACAATGTATACATATATCAAATCATCATGTTGTGTATTTTAAGTATCTTACAATTTTCTTTGTCAGTTATACCTCAATAAAGCTGCAAAAAAAATTAAGTATGTTTTTAAAAAAGGAAGGCAAAACAATTTAGGAATAAATCTGGGCAAAATATGCACAAGATATCTTTTCAGAAAACTACAAAGACTATAAAAATTAAAGAAAGAGGAACTAAATCACATATATGGATTAAAAGATTCAATATGTAAAGATTTAAGTTCTCTCAAAATCAATCTATAGAATTAATGCAGATTTCCTTCCTCCTCCTTTGTTTTGTTTTATTGGTGAGAAATTCACAAACAGGTGGACAAAAAGCCCAATAATCAAGATACTTTTGAAAAGGAGGTAATAGATAGGGAGGACTTTCTCCAGAACTGAAGTGATTCAATTAAGTCAGTGTAATATTTTCAAGCTTAGACCAAAAAAAAAAAAAAATTGTGATAGTTGCTATTATGGCAAAATACCAGGAACATGGGGGGAAAGTATAATACAAAAAAAACAATGAGCAATAGGAGATCTAACACAGCTTTTGGAGTCAAGAAAAACTTCCCCAAGGAAATTAATTTTAGTATGAGACACAGAAAGATGAGAAATCATTAACTCACTGGGTAGGGGGATGAGAGAGAACATTCCAGGCAATAGGAACAGTGTATGCAAAGACTCAGAAGGAAAAAAAATGATAAAATAATAAGATTCCAGGAATCATAAAAAATTCAGGTTGTCTTGGTCTTTCTCTGTGTATGTCCCCAGGCACGTGGAATATGAACTTGGCTGGTCTGACATCAACAGAGTGGACATGAAAGGGCCTTGTATACTGACTAAAGATAGTGTTTGCAAAAACCATATGCTTCTTTATCCCTATTTCCACTGTATTTTTCCCCACTAATTAAAATCTTTATAACCTTTTTCATAGACAATGCGAAACAGCTTCAAAAGTATATGAGACTGGCGCAAGTCTTGCCCAGTCCCATCTGTCCAACATATTATAGTGAATGCTGCCCTGTTCATCCCGATGTATACCTTAGATCACATCACTCCACTCTTAATAACTCTTCAGTGGCTCCCACTTACCCACAGAAGAAAAGATATTCTCCAGACAAAACCCTACTTGTAAAACTATTTCCCTTTGCTCCTTTTCAAATAATCAAATGACCAGTGAACATGCTTTGTAAACTCTGAAGGGTTATTTTAGAGATGGAGGTGTAATTTTCACTTATTAAATGCCTATTATTAGCCAGGTATCATGTCTATGAGGCCTTGGGTAGTTAACAGCAAACTATTGAGAGAGAGAATTTATTCTAGTTCAGAAACAGAAAACTCAAAAAGGTTTTGTAAAATATTCAAAGTTATACAACTAACAAGCCAAAAATCTGGAATTCACTCACATTAATATACACACTGAGATATCTCAAAGTGTAAGCTGCTTTCTTTCTTTTTTTAAAATCAAAGATTATTGGGGGATAATGGTTAGTAAAATTACATAGGTTTCAGGTGTACAATTCTGTAATACATCATCTATATATCACATTGTCTGTTCACTAACCAGAGTCAGCTCTCCTTCCATCACCATATATTTGATCTCTTTTACCCTCATCCACCCTCTTCCCCCTTACCCTCTGGCAACCACTTAACTATTTCTGATAGGCCAAGAGTTGGTCTTGAGAGGCATCCTGGTGTAGGAGAAATTACTTGGAATTGAAAGAGTTCTGCCCTAGTGTGTGACCTTGGCTAATGTATTTGCTCTCACAACCTCTTTGTCTATGACAAAACCGTAAGATTATATCACATGGTCATTGTGAAGACTAAATGATATGATGATGAAATTATAGTATGCTTTTTTTACAGGACAGTCATTAACTTCCTAATTATGAACTATAAAGTAATGAAAATTTTCACTAAATCAGCAATGTCACCACCCAACTTGTGAAGAGGATTTTATGATTTTTAAAATTTGTTATATTTTATTAAAAACCATTTGAGAAAAGTCAGTCTTCTTATGAATTATTGGACAATATTTTATATCCACATCTGGCATAGTTATTAAACATAATATAATGCTCACATGAGCTTGCATTCCTTGAGCACTCACATTTAAATGTTGAAAGCAGACTTCCAGAAGCTCAACAAGAGACAGAGGGAAATAACTTTGTGATTTTAGAAATAATGATACAGATAATCTAGAAAGCAAATAATCCACATGTGGGTAATCAAGAGTTGATTAATTGTTTTGAGGATGTCTAATTGCCTGCTGTTTATCAATATAATTTAACTACCACTGTGTAAGATAGTGATATAAATAGTCCAAGTACTATGAGAAATGTCAGTGTTTTATTAATGATAAACAATATGAAAGACAGCACTCCCGTTATTTTACTTTGCCGTTAAAAATAATGTGCTCATTTAAAAAAAGAATTGGATTTTCTTTTCTTTGTATAGAGTGGCAACTAATCATTTTCCCCTTAGCTGAAAAGGGAGTGAGTTAAACTAATGATTAAGATCTATTTTAGGTATGAATCATTCTAGACCTTTGCACTAGTTTTTATTCTTTATTCTTAGTTATGGTGTTAAGATACAAATAACTGTCACTATGCATGAGAAAGAGGTTATCACTCAAGTATTTCATTTTAAAACTACATTTAATTTTACAAGAAAGTGGTTTTTCATTTTCTAAAGTTACCCTTTACATGCTTATGGCAAAAGCTGTTTTCAGTGGCTACCTCTGAAGCCAGTGTGCAATTGTAGAAGGCACCCCGCCTTAATCATCATACCTGAGGTAAACAAAAACAAGACACCTGCTGACATGTGTGAGCTTTTTGGTACTCAAACATTTTCCTTTCTTGTTTTTCTACTTGTTGGTTTTGTTTTTAAGGATTGCCTCAAAACATGTGTGCTTTCTTGAAAATCTAGCCTCAATGGTGCCTTCCAGTTTTATTACCTAAGGTGATTTTGAACCCTGGAGTCTTACCGCTATTTATGACTGTTGTTGGATGGCTAAATGTCTTTTGGATTTCAGAATTCTCCGTGCTTTGGGACAGCATCTTAATATCATCACTAGCTGACTGTTCTAAATGTAGCTACTATTGTAAAATGTTTTAATTGTCCCTAAGAAAATAGTTTCTTTCTAAGACAGAATATATAATGAAATTATAGTTTTTCATAAACTTTAATTTTAGTTTTATAATGTGCCTATAGGGTGCAAAATCAAGGTCCTTACAATCATATGATATGAGCTTATACACTCTGTACTATGATTTTGAATACTTTTATTCAATTTGCCAGGTAATTTGTTCAAACTTGGTAGTTCATATGTGGAATAAAATAATAATATTTTTCTCCCCTAGATCTGCTGTTCTCTGTATATCTTACTTAATTAGATAATGTGAAGTTTGGTTTTAATTGCCTAAAGAAAGCACCCAAGAAATACATTTTTTGAATTTTTTTACTGTTTTCTGTTATTACACAATATGTAAAGCACCTATATATTATAACTCATTATGTAATATCTATATTTGTATATAGATAGGATATACTTAATTCTTAAATTGTGGATCAGATTTCAGTTTTTCACTTACTAAATATTTAGTGATTATCTGAGTCCATCAAATAACTTACAGAAGAAGCCGTTTGTTTTATCGTTGGCTTTAACTAGAGCCATGAGCCAAACAAAGTTACCTTCTGCTATGGAGTGCATACCCTGACAATTCAAGGACAATTTTATTTTCTGTTGACTTTCACCAAAGTAGGAAAGTTTACATAAACAAATCAAAATTACCAGGAACATGAAAGTGTAAAATGAAGCAATGTATGTTATCTCACTAGTTTTTCTTTGCTATCCTAAGTATATAAGTAGCAAGTGTATAATTTGAACTATGGTATCTGTATACTTATGTATTGTATAAATTGAATCATATTTTAAATGAATTAAGGCATTTCACTACCTGAGGAATTACTCAGCAGAACCCTCTGAAATGTGAATAATCACTCCATACTGTATAATGGTGTTTTTAAAACTTCAGTCATTAGTATACCATCTTCATAATTTTTGTCATATTCATACACCATTTATACCAATATTTACTTAATAGTTTCTGTAATCCCTCTCACTTTTTAAATTCAAATATGATTTTGCTACTATTAGTATTATAATTATTAGTATTATTAATACTATTATAAATGGAAATAATTCAGAAATATAAATATGTAGCTATTCATATAAAAGATCTGCTTATTATCACCTGAATACCATACCAGGGGTGGTATATGTATAACATGTTGAGAAAGAACTGTCCCATATGATTGTAAATTCAGATTTTATAAATTTAATTTTCTTAAAATAAACACAATTTAGATATATAGTCAACCTAGTGAGGGCAGAAATTACTTCTGGTTTGTGCATTCTTGTTTCCCAGCACTCAGTACTTGGCACATAAATATTGAATGGTAAGTTAATGAGTGATGCATATATGCATATTCATCCTCTAAAATACTACTTAGTAGTAGTAACTACATAATAAAATAAATCTCAAACTATATGTGAAAATATGGCCAATATATGTATGTTTGTATCACCAGTCTTCTGAAAACTAAGTAATATAATGCAAGGCATTTCTGTTAATCTTTAATGAGTATGTTTAAGATCAAGGAAGGTTGCCGTAATGCAATAAAAAGAAGTGCAGATGAGGCGGTATAGGAGTGGGCCTGGTGATTTAAAAGAGTGACAGGAGAAAATAAGTGAGAAGTAAAAATTGAAATATATATCTGTGTCATGGGATCTGAGGTAACCCTGCAACTGTGTTCAGGCGAGAAAAAAAGGACTGAATTAAAAGCTAAATATAGATGCAGTAGTTGCTTCAGTGGAGAAGGCTCTGTTCCATTCAGAGTTACTTCCAAATCACCGACACTAAGGATCAGACTCTTCTAAAGTGAGATGTTCTAAACATCCCCTTATGGCTTTCTTCCAATAAACTCACTTCTCAAGCTTAAATTTCAACCTGTTTTCTTTTGTCCATGCACTTAAGAAATGACATAATCAATTTTCTGCATCATTTGGGTTAGAAGGAAAGACCGTAGAAAGCTGAAATGAGCATAACATTTTAGTTCCATTGATAATCAGAGGTTCTTCAGTTATGGAGGCCTTTGAAATACAAATAGGCTGTTTCATAAAACCCATGAGGCCTTAGTAAATGGAAGCAGTCCACATCAGCCATGTGTCAGGGAGTCAATGGTTAGCTGATTTGGTCATTAACAATTATTTTGACAGCAAGGAGTACTGACAGAAGAAACTGAGTCTTCAGAAGAGTAACCACAGAGGCAAAAACATTCTCAGTTCAGAAATAATGTTATATTTTCAAGAATTTGGAATTAGATACCACCAAAATAGAAAGGAAGTAACTGAGCTAAAGCTGACTGTCTTGGGGGAAAGGCCTCTACAAAGCCACTGGCCTTCTCTTCAACATGAGGGGCACCATTGTGCCTCATCAGTGCAGCAGATAATATGATGCAGGTGTGGGTGTCATACAAGAAAGGGATAGCCAACCCTCCTAAGGGGTCTTCAGTCACAGTATAGGGCTGTCAAGAAGGGAGTGGGGTGCATGTGGGTATTTGGGGTGGCTACAATGGTGCAGTACCATCAGAATACTTAGCAGGGTCTGAGTTGATGCCCAAAACCCAGAAGGTGCTTGAGAAGAAGGAGACACTTTGTAAGGCAACAACAGGAATTACTTTTTCCTCCCTAAGCAAAGGAAGAGATGTGGATGGGGTAAATGTTCCCATTATGCAACAGACTGAACAGGAGAATAAAGGGCTTGCTCACAATATTTGGGAATAGTAATAAGCCACTGGAAGAAATATATGAGACTCAAAATATATAATAGTTCTCTTTGTTTAGACAATTTTGCCAATTCCAGTCTGTGTCTACTTTGTTTGAAGGCAAACACTCCTGACGACTGTGAACTTTTAAGTACCTTGGTTAAATCCCCTAATTTCCTTTTGCCTTGTTTTCTTTGCATGTGTGTGATATGTTATCTATATGATAAGATTTTTGTTGAGGTTTAAATGAAGCAATATTTGTGAAACCCATTAAAAATGACATAAATGGTATACTCAAAACTCTGAAGCATGTTCATACGTGAATGCTATTGCTATATATTAATGATCAATGATATATTAGTCAGGTTAGGATAGGTTATGCTGATGGTAATAAAAGACCCTAAAACCTCAGTGGCTTAAAGCTAAATGGTTGATTTTTCGCCCATAGTAAATGTCCATCCCATGTAGAAAAGGGGCGTGTCCCACATCATTCTCACTTAGGAACTTGGGCTGATCTTCAGAGCCTCTGGAAATTGCTGGTCACTGTGATAGAGGGTGGGAACATGTGACTCACACACTGCATCTTTAAAGCTCTGCCTAGAAGTGACATGTGTCCCTCCCTAATTAGCTTCAGGAAGTCACATGGCAATCCTAGCTTGTGTCCAGAAGAAGAGCTAGAAATACCTGGTGAGCGACACTAATAACTACCATAGATGGTTTCTTTCCATTTTCTACAGTTGGATGACTTCTGCAATAGAGAAGTCATCTAGATGTTTCTCCTGTTTCTAATCCACTACATACTTTTTGTATAGCTTCCAATAACCAAGTAGACTTTCTTGATCTTAGGTTTTCGCAGTTTTGAGGATTTGCTGGCTCTAAAATGTCAGTAGCCATCTAGTAGGCTATGTTCACTTCTTTGAGAGAACAGCAGCAATTGTATAACATCTCATTTTTGTTTTCTTTGCCAAACAGACATTGATGAGTGCTCTGATGGCTTTGTGCAGTGTGACAGCCGTGCTAACTGCATTAACCTGCCTGGGTGGTACCACTGTGAGTGCAGAGACGGCTACCACGACAATGGGATGTTTTCACCAAGTGGAGAATCGTGTGAAGGTCAGTCAGTACAAGCAGAAGAACTAGAGTTTAAGAACCCCTGTTCAACTTGAGGAATGTGCAGTAAGATGTAAATAGTAGGCATTGACTTAATGTTTAAGTTATTGGTGATTTTTGCTGTGTGTTTATACAACAATGATTGGAAATGTGTTAAAATCTAACTTTTGCTTGCTAATTATGGTAATTGATTTTAGGTAATTAAAATTTGTGACATTAAACCAATTCTCTTTGGATATTTGCAACTGTTGAAGGGTATTTTTAGAATGAATAAACCCATAGTATCAGATCAGTTTGTGAATAACAGCATGCAAAAATGTGACCTAAAACGAGCTAGGAAAAAATAGATGAGGAAAGCAGGACAGAGAGAAAAAAGGGGTAGAGAGAAAACAATGGTGATATGGCCAAATATAATTGACACAATACACGCTACTCTGGGCTATTTTTAACATATCACTTGCCTGGCAAAATATGAGATGTTTAGTGAATGCTGAATGTTGAATACAGAAGATATGGTCCCTGCTTGAAAGATTTCAATCTAATAGGAGTGGAAAATTCAACAAGATTATATTCAGTTATCTACCATTAATTTTGAATTATTTTCATTGAATTGACAAACAACTCTGCATTTCTATACCTTCTATTAAGGGATACAATTTTTAGAAAGCAGGCAGAGTAAGCACAGCCCAGTGAGTAATTGCCAGGGAAGCCACCCACACTGAAAGGATTTGCCATCAGAAGTTAGGCACAGTAATGGAAAACAAAACAAACCACAAAAAGTCATTATTTTCCCTATTTGTATTTTACACCTCCATAGAGTAACAGCCTGCGAGAATAATTTGGCTAAAATGACACAGTCAATGAAAACCTTGGCGAATCTTACTTAACAGTACTTGACACCTAAATGATAAGATATCTTTTATCCTTGTGCCTCCAAAGGTTTTCACACAGAGAAAAGTGAAACAGGCGGATGATAGATGCCAAGCCTCCCAGCATGCTTTGCCAGCAGCTGCAGAGCCCTGGACCTTGAGCAGAGGGTCCATCTGGAGTTTTACATAGGAATGGGAATAGTGGTGCTTACCAGAGGCTAAAACCTGGCATTTGCAAATAACCATTTTACTGTGGTCTGAGGGCTTTACCTTGCACTTGTCAGTGTTCCAGAGTGACTAATCCCAGCCCTGTAGAGAATGCCAGGAACCACAGATTGCAGTTCAAGAAGCAGATCAGTGTGATTTTGCTTCCCTAGTAAACTAGTTTGTGTGTACTCTATAGTGTATTATGAGAAAGATGTCTTCAGAGATACTTTTTTTGTTCAGATTGTCTTTTACTTTAAGTTATACACATAAAGAATGATTATAAATAACTCAAATCATGCAGAAATATATAAGTCAAAGCTGAAAATGCATGTTCATTTCATCTCCTCTTCCCCCATCCTTTTCTCTTCTCCTCTAGGGATAACCTGTGTTTCACTTTGTTTAGTATCTTGCACACCCTTTTCTGTGCATCAGAACATAAATAGAAAAAACATACACCTCTGCTGACTGTCTTTTACATTTGTAACTGCACTTACTATGTTTTTAATTTATGAACACATATCTATTAGTTAGAGAGCTGTATTAGTTATCTATTGATACATGACAAATTACCACCAAAAATTTGCAGCTGAAAACAACAAAAATTATCTCACAGCAGCTTTGGCAGAGGCCTCTGGTTTGAGGTTTCTCATGAGGCTGTAGTCAGGTTGTTGGCCAGGGCTATGGCCTCATCTTGAAGACTTGTCTGGGGTGGGAGTGGGGGAAATGGGGATCTATTTCCAAGGTCACTCATGTAGCTATTGGCAAGTCTTGTTTCCTTAACACGAGTCACTCCACAGGGCTGCCTCAATGCACGGGAGCTGGCTTCCGCTAGAGTAAGCAATTCAAGAGAGAGCAAGTGCCCAGGCTGGCAGCCACAGCCTTTTTTTTTTTTTTAGGCAGTTGCTCAATGGCCCTTGAATGGCCACTCACAACGGCGGCTCATGGCAGCTCATGAAAGCCCACTGCCGGCCAGCTCCACTGCAGCCTATGCCGTCGCCGGCGACTCACGGCAGCCCAGCTCCAGGTTGAGCTGTTGTTCAGCATCTTAGCTGTGGAGGGCAGTGTCACTGGCCCTCATATGTGGGATCCGAATCGAGGCCCTCTGGTGTCCCAAGCCAGTTCTTAACCATCGCGCCACTCGGCCGGCCCAGCCACAGCCTTTTTATAACCTAATCTCACATGTGGCATTTCATCACTTTCCCCATATTCTGTTTGTTAGAAGTGAGTCAATAAATCCAGCCCACACTCTGGGGCAAAGGATTACATAAGAGGAAAGGATTACATGAGAGCCTAAATCTTAAACGATGGGGATCATTGAGGGCCATCTTTTTTTTTTTTTTTTTTAGGATTTTATTGGGGAATTGGGGAAGGGGAACAGCCAAGTTGTTGTCCTTCAGTCTTATTTGTGGAAAACACAGCTAGCCTAGCTCCAAGTCCAGTCACCATCTGGCCACCCATGGGCAGCTCGCGGCCGCTCAGCTCAAGGTGCTGTGTTTAATCTTAGTTGTGGGTGGTCGTAGCCTACCATCCCATGCGGGGATCGAACCAGAAGCCTTGTTGTTAGGAGCACGTGCCCTCACCAGCTGAGCCACCCTGCCACCTGTTGGCAGCTCAGTGGCAGCTCATCCCCGGCGCTGTGGGAATCAAACTGGCGACCCTGTTGCTCAGAGCTCGTGCTCTTAACCAACTGAGCCACTGGGGGGTCCCAAGGGCCATCTTATAGGCTACCTACTACAAGGGCCATCAACATTGTCCAGCATTCCTACTTTATGTCCTTCGTTACTTTCCCCTGTAACTCTCTGAAACAACTATCTCATACCTTCTCCAGTTTCCTCAGATCTTAGATAACACTTCCTTTCTCTTCATTTTTGGGTGGTGGCCATCCTTCTTATTTAACTGAGAAAACAGAAGTACTTCACTTCTGCACCAGGAGCTATACTAGCTAACTCTCATTTATGTCTGTATCTGTTGCTTTCCCTCCCTCCTGTTTCATTAAAGTTTCATTTCTCCTATGAAAAATTCATCCCTCCATTGTACCTTGCATCTCATCCCCTCTCGCCTACATGTGTTCTCTGCCCTTGTACTATGAATTTTCACTTCCACATCATAAATACTGGTTTTTTTTTTCTACTGCATCATTCTTTTCCCCATACAAACAGCCTGGAGTAGCACCCATCTTTCAAAAATAAAACAAAAACAAACAAAAAGTAACTTTTCTTTGCATCACCTGATTCTCCAAACATTTCCTCCATTGTCTGCTCCTTTTTAGAACAAAACTGAATTTTCCAGACTTGGTATCTCTGTTTTCTTGTTTCCAATGGGCTTTAGTCCCTCTACTCCAGTGAATGCTTGCCTTTCAAGATTACTAACAATGTCATCTTGCCAAACCTACCACTCTTTACTTGACAACTCAGCCATTTGGCCCAGTTCATCATTTTTTCCTCTCAAAATAACTTTCTTCACTCGGCTTTGATGACACCGCTCTCTCCTGACTGTCTCACAAACCCTACAGGCTTCTCCTTTCACTGTCCAGGGGAGAGTCAAATCCAAACCCTAACAATAGTTTAGAAGGGCCTACATGATACGGGTACTCGGCTTTCTTGACATTTCTCAAATATTGCAGACTGATTCCCTTCTCATATGCTGTTCTTTTGTCTAGACTGTCCTTCCCCTAGATCTTTACATGCTTCCTCTTTCATTTAATTCAGACTTCCTCTAAAATGGCTTCTCCTGGACTCCCAATTTAAAATAGCATCCTACCCCTGATGCTATTCACTTACCCTGCTTCACTTTTCTTCATACAAATTACAAATTACCTGAAATGATTGTATGTATTGATTTGTTTACTTGATTATTATCTGCTATAGAACTTAAGCTTCAAGAGTCATAGAATATGTTTGCTTGTCAGTCATCAGTGTCTACAACAGTTCTTGGCACACAGTAGATAGTATCTTTATTTTTATAACAAAAATATTGAGATGTATGATAGAAAGATAGTATTTTAATCAGAAGCATGTTAGGAACGTAGCCTATGTGATCAGGACAAAACATAATTAATGCATTTGTGAGTGTTCAGAAAATAACAGGAACATTAAACTAGCCATTAAAGTAGTACATAATAAAGATGATGTTAGGGAAGTAAAGAATTCTATGAGATGCTTACACAGAAAAGGCTTTTCAAGGAAATGCCATAAACACAGAAACAATGGAAAAATTTTGTTTTTTAATAACCACAATCCTGGAATGATGATTCTATTATTATCTTCTAGTAGAATTTATAATGTTTGTCAGAAAAATCTGCTTTTTCAAAAGACAGTGTGCTCTGGAGGATTTTTTTAAAAATAACCCACTTATGTTATAAAAAGAAAAGACTAAAATGCTTCTTCTAAACACCGATTCACTGCAATTTCAATGATTTGTAGAATTGTAATATTAGTATTTAGAAGGATGCAGTTTTAAGGGTATGATTCTTTCTGAACAGGTGCCATTTTTCTGTTGCTGAACAGCAACAAAAGCCATTTCAAAGTGAACAAAGCACAGTAGTGTGTTTACAGTTACTCTGAAGTATAAGATTCATACTTGCAGACATCAGTAGATACTGTACACTGTTTCACTATTTGGGGGCTGCAGTTGTGAATCCACAACACACATGTTTATAAGCCACATTCATATACAGTGTATGCTGTTTTGCACACCCACTTATCTCAGAGGTATAGGCATTTAATCCCCAGGTAATGTATCAGAATACCATTTTTCTTATCCATATCATCATTTCTGCTGCACCCCCAAATTTTTCTCTCTCTCAGAATAAAGCCCAGTATTTTTTTTTCACATAATAATATTTTATTTTCACACCAACATTTCACTTTAATGCTTTCATTTCTGGATTATCTTTAAGCTTGGTGAGGTTTTTGAACTCATGAGATCCAAAAGAAATAATGCTCATAGGATAGTATCTTTTTAGTATTATGCTCCAGCCAAAAACTATGAATCCTTAACCTAAATAAAAGAAAAAAAAAGACAAAACGAAATTAATCCAATTCAACTTAACAAGTAGTTACTGAATACTCATATATGCACAGGTACCCTGAGGTACTTTGCCAGACATCTGCTGCATACAGATACAAAGGAGATGGTCATTGCTCTCTACTTGGAGAAGAGATAAGATGCTCATATGTATAACAAAAACTGTTATACAAGATAGAATGTGGTGAGTTTCTTAACAGAGGAGAAAGGTACAAGGTTGAAAATGATAAATACTTGAGAAAAAATATAAACTCAGAGCTGTAAGCAAACAGAGAGAGACATTATTTCCTGTTTGGGATCAAGAAAGGCTTGAGTATCTAGCATTTGTTTTAGGATGTAACGGATGATGCCATTATTGGCAAGTTGAGATAGGGAAAGAGTGCATGCAAAAAAAGTAGCTTTAAATGCCTTACTAAGAAGTTCAAACTTAAGTCTGAAGGGCTACTTTTGAGAAAGGGAGTGATAAAAGTGTATCTTCACCAAATTCATATTTTGGCCCAGTTCTTTTTCTGAACTCCAGGCCCATATATCCAATTACTTATTGGACAGCTCTACGTGGAAGCCCAGAGGAAAGTATAATTCAGTGTACTAAACTAACTCATGTCTTGCCTCATCCCTGCCACACACTTCCACTTCTCAGCAAAGTCTCGCTCTTCTTTCTGTAAGTAATCATCAGCCATATTTTCCAAGCTGTTGTGCATGACCCCTCCCTCTCCCTAACGTGTAACGCCAACAAATCACTAAGTTGCTTTATCTTCATTGTTTCTGTCTTGGAAGATTCTGTCTTTGTTGTTTCCTTCTATGTATCCCCACTACTACCATTCAATACAGCATTGTGCTTAACAGCACAGACTTGGAGCCTGACTGTCTGGGTTCCCATCTGGGCTCTATACCTTTTCTGCAACATTTCTATGCCTCAATCTCCTGATCTATTCAATGGGGATAATAATTATATCTTCCCAGTTGTCGAGAGGATTACATGAGTCATTATATGCAAGTACATAGAATCTGGTAATTGGTATTACCAGATTGCCACTACATAAGTGTTGGATTTCATGATATAATCATTTCTTGCCTGGACTACTGAAACAGCCTTTGAATTGATTTCCTGGCTTCCAGTTCTAATCTACTCAAATCCCTTTACCAAAATGAAACCAAAGGAATCTTTCTAAAATGTATATCTGATTATGATTTTTTTTTGCAGTTCCCTAAAATGACGTTGTATTGTCTTTATGATAAAGTTCATATTTCTTAACATGACCTTTACTTGGGCCCTGAATCCCTCCTTAGCTGCATGTCTACTTACTCTGCTTTCCCTGGACAGTCAAGTGTACCAACATTCTGTTTCTTCCACACATCTTGATGGCTTTAAACATTGTGCTTCAAACAGACTCTTGTCTCTGACTGGACCACTCTTTACCATCTCTTTGCTTGGCTAAATCTTATCCATAGTTTAGTTGCCGCACTTGAAGAATGTGTATGTGGGCAGAAGAAAGATCCCCAAAAAGCTACCTAGGAAGCATGTGATAGGAAGCAAATAAAGAAAATTTATTAGCGAGAAGGAATAAATCGTGTCAAATGCTGCTGCTAGATCAAGTTAGAGAAGAGCTGAGACTTGACCATTGGATTTAGCAACATTATTTTTTCAGTCACTCACTAAAGAAGTTATTGGTCTTTTTTTTTTTAAATTAAGGTTTATTGGGGTGACAATGGTTAGTAAAGTTACATAGGTTTCAGGTGTAATTCTATTCTTGATTTTTAGAGGAACCTCCACACTGCCTTCCATAGCAGCTGCCCCAATCTGCATTCCCACCAACAATGTATGAGGGTTCCTTTTTCTCCACAGCCTCTCCAACACTTGTTATTATTAGTCTTGTTGATGACAGCCATTCTAATTGGTGTGAGGTGATATCTCATTGTGGGGTTTTTTTGCATTTCTGGAATGATTAGTAATGTTGAGCATCTTTTCATATGCCTATTGGCTATCTCTATATCCTCTTTGGAGAAATGTCTCTTCAGGTCCTCTGCCCATTTTTTAATTGGATTGTTTGGGTTTTCTTTTGTTGAGTTGTATGAGTTCCTTATACATACTTTTTTTTTTTAAGATTTTTATTGGGAAATTGGGGGGATGGGAACAGTGCTGGGGAATTGGGGGAAGGGGAACAGACAAGTTGCTGTCCTTTTGTTCTTCAGTCTAGTTGTGGAGGACGTTGCTTCACTGGCCCAAGTTGGCACCATCATTGCGCTCTTCCCGGGCAAGGCAGATCAGTCGCCGGCTTCTGGACGGCCGCTCACTGCGGCTGCTGGCCGCTCACGCTGGCTGCTGGCTACACACAGTAGCCCATGGCAACCCACTGCCACAGGGGCTGCAGCCTACGCAGTTGCCGGGGACTCTCGGCAGCCCAGCTCCAGGTTGAGCTGTTGTTCAGCATCTTAGCTGTGGAGGGCAGTGTCACTGGCCCTCATATATGGGATCCGAACCGGGGCCCTCTGGTGTCCCAATCCAGTTCTTAACCATCGCGCCACTCAGCCGGCCCATCCTTATACATACTTTTAAAGTTGCAATTTTTATATGCCATGGTAGGTTTGCCAAAGCAGAATATATACCCTTCATGTATATTTAATTTAGGAAACTTACCTTCTAATAAAACTATATGTAAAAATAAATTCCAAAATTCTATATTACCATCCAATTGAGAATAGTCCCTGCAAGGGAAACTCAGTGTAGATAAGCAGAAAAGGCAAGATGAGTTAAAATTAATTGAAATCCCATTGGATAACAAAAGGTAATAATTAGTCCATCATGATGTTTCTGCCTACAAATTTCTCCATGTGTTACATGTCAACTATTATTGTCAGTGACTTTTTATTCTATTTCTCTATGTAAATGCACTTTATTTAAGAATACATATTCTTTTTGTGCCTGGACAGCTTGTCTTTGTCTTCTGCAGCAAATCCAAAGACTCTCTCTGCCTTTAAGGGAAAACATGCAGCACATATCAGAGCTTTTATTTTAAATGTCAGGCAAAATGAAGTAATTGTAAAAATCCAGCCATTGCCATTGATGAAATAATGTCCTTATAGTGTATATTTAAAGGGCTATGTAGTAAGAGGTATTTGTAGAGTAAGTGGTGAGAGAGACCAAATAATGGTTAATGTTTTTCCTGCGTACTATAATTCCTAGTTATAAGAATATTTTACAGGAGACAAAGACCATCTCATCAAATATACTTTATTATTGTGAATAGATCAAATATAGAGCTACTTTAAAATTTTCATTTCCATTACCAAGAAAAACTTTCCTCTAATCTGAAAAAATATATATTAACCAATGTACTTTAAAAATGTTTTTACAGTATCCTTATACTGGCTAACAGTTCTCCTTTTGATCATAGTATAATTATGTACATCATTGGCCTTGACAAATTAAGCTAATATAATTCATTGTGGTTATAATAAAACCTTTCAGTTATTGTCTCGATTCATTGGTTTTGCTGAGATGGGAACTATTAAAAAAATCAAGGTAAATAGAAATATATCATGTGGCTTATTTTCAGGAATGCATATATGACAGAATTTAAGTATTTAAAAATTTAAATATGGCTACAGTATAATCTTGACTAACCCATGTCTCCAATGTTGTCGAAATCAAACCACTTAAGAAAGATATTTACTAAACTCTATTTCTAAAACATTGAAGTAAAATCAGGGTACATTTCCCCTAGTTAAAAGGTGTACATTCCATCTTCTCTCCAACCCGCTTTTCCTGCTGTGATTTAATTTCTTCTTTCTTGACCTTTACTCAGAGGAAACAGATGAAATGGGAAATAACTGCTTACTGCCCCTCATAGAATATCCCTGAAATGTATTTTGGTTTGTGACCTTTAAATTACAGGGACAAATAAAATGAATCACGTCTCCTCCTATGGACCTGATCTGTGGGTCAAGATGTTTGCTTTTCATCTGTATGAAAATGCTTTGGGCTGTGATTGCCATGGAATAGGTGAGGTCGGGTGAGGAATGGCAGTTGCCAATTGAGTCAGGCAGGAGATGAAACGATAATCTGAAATGGAAAAGTTAAGAAGTGGTGGATTCTTTGTGAGAGACATGGTAATTGCTGATGGTACCTTTCCCTTCTGTGGGTGAGGGGCAGGGTATAAAGACAGTGTGAAAATACCTGGACTGTAAGTGCAGGACACTTCAGCAGAGCCCTGAAAAGAACTTACATGTCGGTGACATGGCTGTGAGAATAGGGCTTGAAACTGAATAAAATGCCTTAGGGGTCCCATGACATTTTATTTTCCACTAAGAAAGTATTTTCCATAATACCATTTTAACATTGAGGATGATTTCCCCAATAAAAAAATCATTGGTGCTTTTAGAATTTCTACTGCTAAACTGTTTTTGTTTGATAAATTGAGTCCTATTCTTTGTTTTCTTTTTCTTTATTTTTTCTTTTTTCTTTTTTTCTTTTTTTAGCTGAGCCATCCTGCCACCTGTTGGCAGCTCAGCGGCAGCTCAGCTCAGGCAGGGAATTGAACCAGCAACTCTGTTACTCAGAGCTCACACTCTTGACCAAGCTCTTAACCAACTGAGCCATTCAGCCGGCCCCTGAGTCCTATTCTTAGCTTTCAAAAAATGGAACTATAATTATATATATATATATATATATATATATATATATATATATATATGTTATAATTCCATGGACTCTATTCCCTATGCTATACTCCATATCCTGTGACATATATATATATATGTATGTGGAGTATAGCATAGGGAATAGAGTCCATGATATTATAACATCTATATATGATGTCAGAGGGGTAGTAGATTGGAAGAGGGGTTATCACTTTGGGAGGGGTATATATTTCTAACTATTACACTGTTTTGTACACCTAAAGCTAATAAAAAAAGTAAATGTTTCATATAGCCTAATGGTATTTACAGAGATATAAAAGTTAAAAATCTAACCAAGGTTATTTGGTGTTTGAAGTCAAGCATGATAATATTTTCCTGTGAAATCCCTAGATGATTAACATTGCTTTTGTCAGCACTATATAGGAAATGCATGCCAGTAAGATGAAAATTAATTTACAGTTGACTACTATATGTCAGGAGACAACTTACCTGCCTGCAGTTGTTTGAGCATATTCTAAGCACATTGCCGGCCGCTTTTTCTTGGCTACAGATATTGATGAGTGTGGAACCGGCAGACACAGCTGTGCCAACGATACCATTTGCTTTAACTTGGATGGTGGATATGATTGTCGATGTCCTCATGGAAAGAATTGTACAGGGGACTGCATCCATGATGGAAAAATTAAGCACAATGGTCAGATCTGGGTGTTGGAAAATGACCGGTGCTCTGTGTGCTCATGTCAGGTTGGTATAAATAAAACATTTTAATCTTTCTTATTGAGGTATAATTTGCATATCTTTCAAGAATACAACTTAATGAACTTTAAAAAATCCATATATCCATTTAACCACCATCAGAATTAATACAACAAAACATTTTCATCTACTCGAAATGTTGCCTCTGTCCTTTCTTAGTTACTCCTGCACCCCTAGCCCCAAGCAAACCCTGTCTCCAGTCATTATAGATTTCTAATTTCTAGAGCCTCATATAAATGGAATCATACAGTGCATACTTTTATGTGTCTGGCCTATTTCTCTCAGAATTCCTTTTTTGACATTTATTTATATTCATGACATTTATCAGTAACCCGGTCCTTTTTATTGTTGAATAGTATTTCATTGTATGGAAATACCACAATGTGTTTTGTCAATTCATATGTCGATAACATTTTGTTGCTAACAATGCTGTTGTTTCCGTAGTCACAATATCACATTTGAATAAATGCATAAATGAAGACAGATAGACATACTATGGCCTAAGAGTGAAAAATATCTATTTGAGCTATATTTCAATTTTAGAGAGATGTTCTATGTACTTAGTTAATAAGAGAGTTAAATGAATAATTCTATGTATCAAGGACTCAACTGTTATGAAAGAACTTGATAACAGTTTGTACAAAAACATAAGGCCTAAAATATTTCATAAACTTAACACTATGTAAGACTTGTTGACTAGAACCAATACTGACACACACATGCCCTCACACAAAACAAAATTTAGTTAGCATTCAATTTCTGTATATATATATATATATATATATATATATATATATATATAGCATCCTCTATATTGGGTAAATAGTATGAATTATCTCAACTTTCAAATCAACATCTGTGATTTTATACATATAATATATGACTGTAATATATATTATATATGTGTGTACACAGAGGGTGCCAAAAAATTGTATACGCATTTTAAGAAAGAAAAAAACTGTATTAAAATTGTAGTACTCAATATATACTGATGACAAAAGATGAATACAAGTCATGTGTATACATTTTCTTGGCACCCCCAGTGTATGTGCACACACACACACACACACAGTCACACACACACACACACACATACATATGATATTAGTATATTGAGAAATGGAGGCTTTTAGTAACTGCCTTATTTCCTTCTCAAATACAGAATGGATTTGTGATGTGTCGCCGGATGGTCTGTGACTGTGAGAACCCCACGGTTGATCTTTTTTGCTGCCCTGAATGTGACCCAAGGCTTAGCAGTCAGTGCCTCCATCAAAATGGAGAAACCTTGTACAACAGTGGTGACTCCTGGGTCCAGAATTGCCAACAGTGCCGCTGCTTGGTGAGTTTAGCTACATGAAGTACCGGAAGAGCGTAGGCCCAGAATCTAAACAGGCAGGCAACCTGGCTGTCCCGCTTCCACCACTATGCAGCACCTGGCCCTGGTGTCGGCAGTTACAAAAAGTGAGCCTGGTTAGGATGACAAGATGATGGTAATACAGCCAGGACCTGAGAAGGCATATTCTGGGGCAGACGTGAAGCACCATGTTGTGTGTGCCTCTCAGGAGTGCCTCCAGAGCTGAGAAGAAAACACTGCCCCAGTGTCCTCAGCCTCATTCAGTGTAGGCTTACTTAGGCTCCAGACACCTAACAGCATGTGCGAAGCACTCAGTAAATACTTGCCATGAAGAGAACAATGGCATTCACGAAAAAAAAATTTTTCCAAGGCAAACTCATGTTAACCCATTTCTATCAGTCATGCTCAGACTTAGAAAAACAAAAACAAACAAATAAACAAAAACACTTTTTTCTCCTTCTAAAGATTGTTACTGTTGATGCTACTCTGGTGGGCACCCTGTTTTACACATAATATGGATATATAATAAATACTTATTAGAATGTTAAAATTGAATGTCCATATATATTTATGAAACTTCGACTGGAAACAGAAGGTAAAAAGAAAATACAGACTTGGTAAAGAAAACACCAGTCTTTTTTTCATATGACCAAATTTCTTATTTCTTTTTAGTGGTGTAAATGGCAAGGAAATTTGGTCTATGCGTCTTTATAAAAGAAAGTTTCACTGATGCTACTTTTAAAGTTATGGCTAGTGTTTTTTTTCTATTTGTGTGAGGATATTTTTTTTTTTAAGATTTTTATTGGGAAATTGGGGGGATGGGAACAGTGCTGGGGAATTGGGGAAAGGGGAACAGACAAGTTGCTGTCGTTTTTTTTTTTGTTCTTCAATCTAGTTGTGGAGGANGTTCTTCAATCTAGTTGTGGAGGATGTTGCTTCACTGGCCCAAGTTGGCACCATCATTGCGCTCTTCTCTGGAGAGGCAGATCAGTCGCCGGCTTCTGGACGGCCGCTCACTGCAGCTGCTGACCGCTCACGCTGGCTGCTGGCCGCTCATGGCAATCTACTGCCACAGAGACTGCAGCCCACGCCGTCACCGGCGACTCATGGCAGCCCAGCTCCAGGTTGAGCTGTCGTTCAGCATCTTAGCTGTGGAGGGCAGTGTCACTGGCCCTCATATGTGGGATCCGAACCGGGGTCCTCTGGCATCCCAAGCGAGTTCTTAACCATCGCGCCACTCGGCCGGCCCTGTGTGAGGATATTTTTAAGGCTGTGCTTTTTTGCTGCTTTCTTTTTATACTTTCAACCCAAAAATCAATTGAAAGAACAAGGTCAGTTTCTGTGCCTGAAGGCTGCTTTCATCTGAAAACGATGAGATTCAGAATTATGAAGAAAATAGGAAACAGGTGGGAACTACATTTTAGAAAGATCCAGTTCACACAATTTTCCCATGTGGAATAAAAAAGACTGATAACAGTTCCTCATTTTTTTCCCAAAGTCCCTACACTGAGAAATGTATAAATGAACAAATAAAAACTGTCAAATTCCCTTCATATTTCAGTTTATTTTCTCATAAATGGACAAAACTTTCTTTAATGCAGAAGGGAATACATGTGAAGTTAGGGGAAAAATATCAAAAGAACTAAAAGAAAAAAGGCATCTCATAGGCAAAAAGTTAAATAAAAACCTCTTCCGTAGTAAATAATTCTCTTTTTTCTTTGGAAGGATAGGGGCGTGCACGTTTGATTGTTTTAAGAGAATGTTTTCTGCTTTTGTTTTACTGTTGTTCTTGTTTAATTGTTGAGGACCGGTTGAAAACCCAGCTGCAGTATAGCTCTCATTCCTATGACTGTGGCTTTGAACGCCTGAGCATAAACGTCCATCAGATAACCTGAGCGCGCAGTAAAATAAACGCCTGCCCCCTCCCCTCGCTTCCTCCTTGCCCTTCCCCCTTCCCTTCCGCCCTTGCCGTCTGCTTTCCTTACAGCAAGGGGAAGTTGACTGTTGGCCCCTGCCTTGCCCAGAGGTGGAGTGCGAATTCAGTGTGCTCCCAGAGAACGAGTGCTGCCCGCGCTGTGTCACTGACCCCTGCCAGGCCGACACCATCCGCAATGACATCACCAAAACTTGCCTGGATGAGATGAATGTGGTTCGCTTCACTGGCTCCTCTTGGATCAAACATGGCACCGAGTGTACTCTCTGCCAGTGCAAGGTAAAGCCCGTTAAGTTCGGGTAGGGAGCGCTTGGCCAGCTGCACCCAGACCTCATAGATATTAATGTGCTTAACCTTCCCAATGGGAAGCATTTTGTTTCCTATGCCTTGTTCAAAAAAAAAAAAAAGGCGGGAGAAGTGCTTCTCAGATTTGTTAGTGCTGATGTCATTGCATCCCCCGGTACATGTGCAGGGAGGAGGTGGTGCAGGGCCAGACACTGGGTGATCGCTTATTTCTATCACCAGAACAGAAACAATCTGCTTAAATTGCCCTAAAATATCTAAGTGTACACATCTTTAACAGAAACCTACAACACCAAACTTCAGGTTTCTTCTTTCATAATAGAAGATTATATTATTTTATTGATTTTTATCTGGTCCTTTTACGAGGTCTGTAAGATATATTGACAAAGTAGATACATTATATTTTCCAAAGTGAAAATCAATAAGGCAAAAATGGGCATATTTCTCGGTTTGTTGTGGTCAGTTACATAGAGTTGAAAATTTTAAGATCTGTTATTTACCATATTTTATTTCTACAGTTGGACAAAAATCATAAAGATTTTTTTCTTATTACTATAAGAACATAGAGCATTGTATCCCTTCAATAAGAACAAAAATACAAATAATGTAGACAGAGTATATTGAGTTCATAGTGACAAAGTTGAAGGCATTCTACTTTGATTATTATTTCTACAAACATTTGATTTAGAGGTCTTTGTTTCTCATAGCCATAATTTGAAATCAACACTAAAGCTAAGTTAAAAACTCTGGAAGGCTTAACAACAACACAAGAGCAAAGATGTCAGATTTTTCCCAGCATAACACAACTCTGTTTTCTAAAGTGAGCACTTCCATTTAAAAACAATTTTCAATAGAGCAATTTAATTCAGATTCACTTAGTGCAAATTCTTACTACAGTGGCTTGATGTAACAGGACAAAGAAATATAAAATGCTTTAAGCATTGAGATACTATTATTTATTTCAAGCCAAAATTTCTAGCTTTTTCAATCAATGCAGTTTGTAAATCAAGCAGAGGTTTTGAGTGGATAATGTTTTCTGAAAGTGCATTAGCAAATTTAAAAGTTACTACTATTAATAAAAGTTATTACTAGTGTACGTGCAATGTTGTTTTAATATACATTTAATATGAGTACGTTTAACAGTTCATATCTAGACACTTCAGCATTAATGACCAACAGGGAAATACTTTCTGACATTTAATTACCAGAGTTGAGTCCCCTTTTACTCTTAATCTAGTTGTTCTGAGCAGTGACAACAAAAATATATACTAGCTAAAGAGATGAAAAACACACTAAATATGGCTCAGACAGATACTTTCAATAAGAAAAATGCATTCGGTAAAAGGCAGGAAAACATTAGAGTGTTTTCTAGGGTAAAGCACATGCATGAGCTTGTCATTCACTGCCTTATACACAACTACTAGGATTTTTTGGTTCCTGGTAGGAATGTATTCCAGAAAGTAAATTTTGGCATTAAATTCACTTTTTGTCAGAGCAGTGCTGATTATTAGAAGTTGCTATTTGATTCTGTTTTCCTATCCCCTTCTTATTAAATATGAGTTGTTATAATCTGAATTTTACCAAATGTATTGCCAAGACTCATTTATTAAGTTTGTGTTTATATGTGTTATTTAAAAATTAAAATTTATTCAAAACAGGCTCCAGATATTGAATTGGAGGTGAGCATTCTTCAAAATATGCTGCTTTCAGAGCACCGCTTTTACTTATCTCTCCATCCTACCCCTCTCTGGGTTATTCACTTTAGTCAATAAATACAAATTGTGTGGGGTATTGTGCTAGTATCAGGGTATAATGATAAGCAAAAACTGTCACAATCATTCCTGGAAATTATTGCCTAGCATCTTATTGTCTAGAGCTGTGCTGTTCAATACAGTAGTCAGTAGCCACATGCAGCTATTTAATTAAAATTAAATAAAATTAATTAAATGTGTCAGTCAACTAGCCACATTTCAGCTGCTCAGTAGCCTCATGTTTGGCCAGTGGCCATCCTATTAAACAGCACATACAGAGAACCTTTCTATCATCACAGAATGTTCTACTGGACAAGGCAGGACTAGAGATAAAGAATTCAGTGTCTGGAATCAGAGTCAGCACTCAAAAAATATTGCCTGTTATTGTTGACAGTGGAGTAAATAAACATTAATTAAATCATCAAACAAAGATAACGTTACAAACTGTGATGGATACTCAAAGGAAAGGGCCCTTTTGGCCAAGAGGCTGTATGACATGTGAACCAGTGACTTCCTGAGGAAATGACATTGGAGAGGATATCTGAAGAATTAGGAGTTGGCTGGGTGGAATAGGATAAACATTTCCCTTGCCTTCTTAAAGATGTCTTCAAATTTAATTTGCTAAAGTTAAAAAAAAAAAGTTTCTTCCACTCAGAAGTTAAACTCTTGAGTTAAAAATGACTTACTAATGTTGCTTTTCCTAAATCTAAGACTAGTGCTTTCAGACATTTATGCTTTGAGTTCCAAACAGAGATGGATATTTCCAGTTGAGAAATAAGGAGGATGGAGGGACTAGAGGGTCATTTTCTTTAGTAAATAAACACCGAGCAGGACACTTTGGAAATTGGAAACCAGGGATCCACTTTTAACTCCTGGGGAGACTTTAGGTGTAATATTGAAATAATTGAAGTATAGAAAAAAAAAACAGTTTTATAAGGATGAAGCTACTAACTTCCTAAATGTTGCCTTTATCTATCAGAAATAGCAAACTTAAAGTTTTGAAAGTGGACCTCTGTACTAATATTAGAATAGATAACTAGATCTATCTTTGAAAATAAATATCCCATAAATGGGCAACATTATATTGAAGACTTTAATAGATGATCAGGAGAGCTTTGCAATTCAATAGAGGAAAAAAGGAGTATTCTATAAATATTTGAATGGCAGGACAGCAACGTGAGGGAAATAATTTTATATGCTATTATGTATCAAAACATCCCACATGGAAAAAGTATTAAATATTAAGCAAGGCCTGTTTTAAAATTTCATATAACTGTAATCGCACAGTATGTACTCTCATGCATGTCTTCTTTAATTGACCATTTTATCATTATGTAATGTCCCTTCTTATCTCTAGCAAGACTTCTATGCTTGGAGTCAATTTTATTTGGTATTCATTTAGCCACACAGCATAATGTTTTGATCCACATACTTTCAAACTATCTATGGTTTTACATTTATGTGCATTTTTTATAGATAAGGAATAATTAGTTCTTACTCTTTTATCCAGTGTGACAATCTCATTTTTTTGATGGAAGTGTTTAGTCTTTTTACATTTAATGTAATTTTTTACTTTGATGGATTTAGGGCTACCATTTTGACGTTTTGTTTTCTATTTGTCCCATTTACTTTTATATTCCTATTCATGCATTCCTCCCTTCTTTTTGTTTATTTATATTTTTATATTATTTGATTTTAATTGTTCTTTTTGNTTTTTTTTTAAAGATTTTTATTGGGGAATTGGGGGGCTGGGAACAGTGCTGGGGAATTGGGGGAAGGGGAACAGACAAGTTGTGTCCTTTGGTTCTTCAGTCTAGTTGTGGAGGACGTTGCTTCACTGGCCCAAGTTGGCACCATCATTGCACTCTTCCCTGGTGAGGCAGATCAGTCGCCGGCATCTGGACGGCCGCTCACTGCGGCTGCTGGCCGCTCACGCTGGCTGCTGGCTACACACGGTAGCCCATGGCAACCCACTGCCACAGGGACTGCAGCCTACGCCGTCGCCAGCGACTCACAGCAGCCCCAGCTCCAGGCTGAGCTGTTGTTCAGCATCTTAGCTGTAGAGGGCAGTGTCACTGGCCCTCATGTGTGGGATCCGAACCGGGGCCCTCTGGCATCCCAAGCGAGTTCTTAACCATCGCGCCACTCGGCCGGCCCTTCTTTTGGATTTTTATCTATAACTCTATGTTATTATTTTAGTTGCTGGTCTAGAAAATTACAATATATTAATATTACTTTATTACAATATAATAAGATTTAATATTATATTACTTTATGTAAAATGTAAGAATTTTGGAATAATATAATTCTATCCCCTTAGGCTTATAATTATGTACATTGTAAACCCTAAAATTTCATGTTGTCATTTTTGCTTTAAATAGTCAAATATCTTTTAAGGAAATTAAGGGAAGGAAAAATACTATATTTTATATTTATCCACATATTTACCATTTCTGGTGTTTTTAATTTCTTCTTACATATATGAGTCTCCATATGATGTTATTTTCCTTTAGCTTGAGTAACTTTATTTAGCATTTTCCATATTGTAGATCTACTGGTAATAAATTCACCCAACTTACATTTATCTGAAAATGTCTTTAATTTTGGAAGATATTTTTACTAAATTTAGAATTCTCGATTGACAAATTTGTTCCCAGAAGTCTAAAGGTGATACTGTATTGTTTTCTAGTCTCCATTTTTTCAGATAAGCATTCAGCTATCATTTGTATTTTTGTTCTCCTTCCTGCAATATGTCTATTTCTCCCCTCCCCCACATGTCTCCTTTCACAATTTTCTTTCTATCTTTGGATTTTAGAAGTTGACTATGATGCATTTAGGTGTGATATTTTTTGGTCTTAATTCTCCTTGGTGTTTCCTGAGTTTTTCAATACCTAAATTGATGTTCTTTCTCTAAATTTTTAGAAAAATCAGGCCATTGCTACTTCAAATATTTTGTCTGCCAGATTTTCTCTGTTCTATTCTTCTGAGACTCCAATTGTACATATGTTATATGGTCTAATATTATCCTGAAGGTCACTGAGGCTCTATTTTTCTTTGAATATGTTTTGTTTGTTTTAAGGATTGGATAATTTCTATTGTTTTATCTTCAAATTTTCTGACTGTTTCTTCTGTCATCTCTAATCTGTTAAACCCATCCACTGCATTTTTCATTTCAGCCCTTTTCAGTTCTAAAAGTTCCACTTAATTCTATGTATAGTTTCATTTCTCTGCTGAGATTTATCATCTTTTTTTAAATTAAAGTTTATTGGGGTGGTACTTGTTAGTAAAGTTACATAGGTTTCAAGTGCACAATTCAGTAATACATCATCTATATATCATGTTGTGTATTCACCACCCAAACTCCGTTCTCCTTCCATTACTATATATTTGATCTAGTTTACCCTCATCTACCACCCACCTCCCCCCTTACCCTCTGGTAACCACTATTGCTTGTGTCTATGAGTTTTTGTTTCTTCATTTGTTTGTCTTGTTCCTTTGTTGTTTTCAGTTTTATATAACACATATCAGTGAAATCATATGGTTCTCAACTTTTTCTGTCTTGATTTATTTTGCTTAGCATAATAATCTCAAGATCCATCCATGTTGTCACAAATAGCACTATTTCATCTTTTCTTATGGCAGAATAGTATTCAATTGTGTATATATACCACATCTTCTTTATCCAATCATCTATCGATGGACACTTTGGTTGTTTCCATGTCTTAGGCACTGTAAATAAAGCTGCTATGAACATCAGAGCACATATATCTTTATGGATAAATGTTTTCCGATTTTTGGGTAGATACCCAGGAGAGGGATTGCTGGGTCGTAGGGTAATTCTATTCTTAATTTTACCATCATTTTTTTCTTATTACGACCATTTTTTTACATCTTCAAACATCTTTATAATATACTTTCCAGTCTTCTGCTAATTACACCTTCTGGATTATCTTTGAGTCATTTCTATTCATTACTTTTTCTATTAATTAGTATTTACCTTTTCCTGATTTTCCTTTACATGTCTAATAATTGCTATGGTTTATTGGATATCATGGATAATATATGGTATAGAGCCTATGTTCTATTTGCTTCCTCCAAAGACATTTATTTTTGTTCTAGTAGGTTGCAAGCTACTGGGCAATCACCTTGTACTTAAGGAGGCTTGGCTTTATGCTGGTTAGGTGGGTCTATTTCAGATTTATCCCTGTTTTAAGGTGAATCTCTTAATCTTGAGACATTGTTTTACTCCTAATCATGGCCCTTTTGGGCTTTAAGTGGAAAGCCTGCTTTGTTTATTAATCTCTTCTAATTTGGCAGGACACAGGTTTTAAACACTCCTACACACTGTAAGCAACACCTGAAATTTTTGCTCAGATTTTTCAACCCTTAAACTGTGACTCCGTCTATTTAGAGCCTTCTCTGCAATTCAAAACCCAGCCAAAGATTTGATGGAAGTTTATATGCTGACTCACTTCCTCCTATCTAGATATTTCCTCCTGAATTTCCAGCTACTCCAACCTCCCTTAAAGTTGTTTTCTGACTTCTGGGACCTATCAGATTGTAGCTTTCTGTTTGAGTTATACTTACCCTAAGCAGCACAGTCTGGGGAGTACCCTAAGGGGAAATGCCAAGTAAAAATGAATGTCACAAGTACATTTCTCTTCTTACAAAGATTGAAACCCCTCCAGTGTCATTTTCCATGCTTCAAATAGTTATTTTTATTTTTTGTCCAACTTTATGGTTATCTATAGGAAGGTTAGTCTTATATAAACAACTATACCATTACTGAAACCAGAACCCCACAAGATATTTTATTAGTATCTTTAATATCTTTCATGTATGAACTATGTTTCCCTAATTGAGAGGCTTCCAATGATATGGTTTATAGAGCATTTATCTTGTTATAGCAGAACATATTGATATGGAATAAGAAAAACATTCCTGGAGGATTTTGGAAAATATACAGTCCTTTCCTAAAAAATGCTCATTGGAACCATACTAATGACTTCTCCCCCGTAGGATTTGAATGCTACTTTCACATACTCAGTGGCAAAAGGCTCCAGAAATTCCTTAACTCTCTTTCTGCTCAAAAGTCATTCAATATGAGGAACTGATACTCTCAGGAACTGGTACACCCCTCATTTCGTTGGGTCAATAGATCAGGAAAGATTGTGCAACCAGATTATGGTAAAAAAAAAAATCTCTGCCTCTGACATGATGAAAAAGCTTTAAAATGCCACTAGAGATCCAAGGGATGTTTGAGACTCTGTCTTGCTTCAGAGTAAGAACTCTGTTCAATAATAATTTATAAAGGAAGAGGATTAGGTTAAGTGCATAGTAGTTTTCATGGATATAGACTGGATTTTTCCTTATTTGGTATGCTTCCACAAAGCCTAAAGTATCAAAATCTTTTCTTTTTTAAGTTTTATCTTATAGGAACAGACACTTTTGATTTTATCATATTAAAGTATAATACATTTTAATGACCTAAAGTCAATTATCTGAGAAAATATTGAATAGAGGATGAGTTTTAGAGTCAGACTAACCTGAATTTTAATTCCAGATGTAACATTTATTAGCTGTATGATTTTGGATGTGATATTTAAGCTTTTTAATCTTCGGCTTCTGAATCTAAAAAGTGTGACTATTAATAGTGAACCCACTGGGAATGCTGTGAGCTTGAAATTAGATAATGTATTTAAAGTGCCTGGTATCGTGTCTGACAGAGTACGCACTCTGGAACTAGAAGGGTAGTATCATCTTACGATTGTAATAAGAATATCATCAATATTATTTGTTAGCTAGTTGAAGAAAATAAATGTTCAAGGAATCAAAAGAATAAGATATGAAGTTTTTTTTCTTTTTGTAATATGCTATATTATTAAGTATTTTGTTATAAAAACTAATTATGCATATCTGTCCATTCCCTGCCTATTTTTCCTACTTCATCTAACACTGTTTTTGTCACCAATTTAAAATTCTTATCCAGACCTTTTTCAGTTTACACAGAACTCATTTAACTTCAAAGCCTTTACTCATACTATTCCCTTTGCTTCCTCTAACTTTTCATACAGCTGTCTTGAGGTCTGGTTTAAATATCACTTCTATAGAGAACTCTCCCCTCACCACCCAATCTAAGTAGCCCATCTTTTATCATTTTCATGACACCACCTAGTTAGTTTCCTTTCTAGTACTTTTCATAATTTTTTATTGCATGTTTGCTTTGTATTTATTAGTTTTATACCCCCAGAAAAACTGTAAGCCCTGTCCTATAAGGGTAGTGACCATGTCTGCTTTATTCATCAGTATCCTCGCATCCAGGACTCAATATACTCAATACATATTTTGTGAATAAATAAATAAAAGAACAAATGTGATGTAAGAAGATGCCATGGGGTAAATAAAGATAGCCTACAATTTGCCACAAATAATTGGACATAATTAGTTCTACCATATTAGAGACATGAAAAGTGATTGGGCCATTGAATTGAACTTCCAAGGATGCAGAAATAACAAATACACCAAATAGTTAAGTTTGTGTGTACCAATTGATCAGTGTGAGTATTTACTAATGGCTGCAAAATTCATACCATGCTTTTCTTTTCTCCCTTTCTTTCCTAGAATGGCCACATCTGTTGCTCAGTGGATCCACAGTGCCTTCAGGAACTGTGAAGTTAACTGTCTCACAGGAGATTTCGGTTCAAAGAATGTTCTTTCATTAAAAAGACCAAAAAAATAAATAAAATGAAATAAAAAAGTTAAAACTTAATGTGGATGATTTGTAGGCAGCTAAGTGCAGCTTTGTTAATAGCTGAGTGAACTTTGAATTCTGAAATTTGTGGAGCTTGAGAAAATCATAAAAAGGAAATTCTTGGGGCAAAACTAGACCAGAATCCTGCCTCTACTGTGTTTGACATCACCATGTAGAAGAATGCGTCTGGAATATACACCATGACGTCATGGCCCCTGGATATTAAAGCCCGAACCCATCAGAGTTTTGAAAGCCTCTACTTCACTGGTGCAGAAAATTTTTCTCTAGATCAGAATCTTCACGAAGCAGTTAAGTTCCTCACTGCAAAAAATATAATGTAAGGCAGTGAATGAATTATATTTTCAGAAGCAAAAAAGCTATAACATGTTATGTACAGTATACACTCTAAAAGGAAACCTGACACAAGTTCTTGTAATGATAAAAAATAATGCACAGGCATGGTTACTTAATATTTTCTAACAGGAAAAGTCATCCCTATTTCCTTGTTTTACTGCACTTGATATCATTTTGTTGAATTTGTTCAGTATAAGCTCGTTCTCGTGCAAAATTAAATAAATATTTCTCTTACCTTATAACACGTCTGAGTGTCTTGTTTAGTGTGTTCCTTTGTCCCATGATGCTTTAACATACAAATTGCTTCCTAGTTCTGCTGATTAAAAAAAAACAAACCTCCCATGCTATTTTAAAATGGACAAGTGAATTTTACTAAATTATATGCCTAAGTACGGGATGTGATGGATTCTTTCATCTGCCTCTCTTGGTCTTCTCAATCACCTTCTCTACCCTGCCCTCTACTTCAGGGCTGAACTATATAAACCTTACTTATGGGTTCTTTTGTCCTCTGGATTCTGGCTTGGTTTGACCAGTGGAGATCACTGGCAGGATATCAGAAAGAGGTTAAGTTTGTGTATTCTGCAGATTCCCTTTTGCCAGGGGACTGCTATTATTGTCACCTTACTGAAGACTACCTCTCCTGACAGGTGGCCCTCTCTGTTCAGCTACCCTCTCCAGGTTCTGATAACTTCTGTTTGCTTCTTGTGGTTTGAGGATAGTAACAACTCTGGCTGTTTTGTCCTCGGGCGGCACCTGCTCTGTTTCTTGTTGGTTTGCTTATTTTCTGTCATATCTTTATAAATGGTCCCTTTGTTAAACTCTCTTTAATTATCCAGTTTGATTGAGTGTGACATCTGTTTCCTGCCAGGACTCTAACTGATACACATAAGGAAGGGAGTATGAGAGGGTTGGGAATGTCTTCAAGAATTGGTCCTTCATATTTTGATATAAAAATGTAAAGAATCCCAATGTTAGAAGAAGTGATGATGTTACATGTTAAATTTTTGATGCACTAGAGTCGCAGGAGGAAAAAGTAAACTGGCTGATGCCCAATAGAGGTGATTAATCCAACATTGCCCTATTCATATATTTTGCATTAGGGTGAAAGGAAGTACAAATATTATCTAATTAAATTTTAGGTGCATAGAGACTTTTTTCTTTAAAGAAAAAAAAAAGGAAATAGATAGGATATGACCACCACAAGCTACAGAAATGGTAAAATGGCTTTTAACTATCCCTTCACTATTGCTATGGAAACAACTCTTCATGAGCTGAACTAAAGGATAATTTATAAATGTCTTAATACTTTGGCATGTATAATATTTATTGAATCTGTGAACTCAAGTTTCTCTATTCCCTGGATTTATCATAAATGATTATTTTCTGCAGCCTTTTTATATTTAAAATTATAGCAGAGTAAAAGGTTTATTTTTATCAACTATTATTTACTCTGGTAAATAGCAATTTAGTCTCCAAGAGGGTATTAATTTGAAGTTTTTACCATGTGATTATTTTTCCTTGTATAGGTTTGGAATTTCATGTTAAATCTTCCAGAAAAAAAAAAAAGTATTTTGCTTTTATGAGGAAAGTAAGAAGTGTGTGTGTGTGTGTGTGTGTGTGTGTGTATACATGCACTCATGATCTACATCCATATATTTGTGTATATTCATCATTGATATATTTTATGCCTTTTGAAAGAAGAAGCAAGGCCAGAATTGTATGTTGCCAATCCATTATAAATCTTTGTAGGGCTCTGAGCACTTTGGTGGTTTGCAGACCCTGGTTTCTCTAAACTGCTGAAAGAAAATGAGTGTTCCTAACATTGAGAAGAAAAAAGGAAAAAATAAGATTATGTTCTTCCAAAGACCATTAAAGCAATGAATGTGTTCAGATTGATTTTTTTCCCTTCAAGGTTTATCCCATAAATAATAGATCCCCAGGAGAATTACTGTTTACCCCAGCAAGCAGTAATCAATTGCTTCTTAAGAACTTTGTTTCTTGAAAGAGGTGATTAATACCCTACTTTTTACACTGGAGATAATTGGCAAAATGCCATGTTTGAATTATGCAAATGTTATGGGAAAGTGAGAACTAAGAAGCATGAATTTAATTTTGGGGTACGTGGCTCTTTTAAGAGCAGACCTTCATAGAAATAGTCTTTATTACATTTCCTTTATTCTACTTTTCTGGGGGAAAAGAAAGAAAACACATATTTAAATATGATTCTTCAGTAATTCATGTATGGTAGTACATATCATTTATTTTTTTCAAAAGACTGCCATATTGCTTTTTCCCTTTGTCTTCTGTGCTGGTAAAGAGAATCATGGGTTTGTTCAATTACATTGCAATATCATGGAACTCCTTTTATCCTCTGAATAACTTGGTTATCTATAACCAAAGTGGAGACACCCTATAATTGCCTTTTAAAAATGAACGGTATATCAAAGCTCTACAACGGCAATCGATACTTTGAGTATTAGAGTAGCAGAGGTTATTCAGTTGAACAAAGCTGAGGTTACATGTACTGAATAAAAAATAAGCTTCACTTCACTAAGCATTACCTCATCTATCCAACACAATCTTGCTGACTCGTTAGAAGTTCCTCTGAAGGTCAGCAGATCCCATAGACACCTTAATGGTGCCAGTCCTCTGCTCCAGCACTAAGCATTGATGAGGCCAACTTTTCTTTTGGAGCAAGACTTTTTCATTTTGTTTAATGTAGTGTTGCTACAATCATAAATTGATCTCAGAGAGATTCATGCCAAACATATCCCCAAAGGCAATAATAAGTGAATGCTTACACTCTGTATATACTTTATTCCCTCTGGTACCTGGTTGCACCCCCCACCCCCAGCAGCTGTTCCGTTTCAGTGAAGTTGCCTCCCTGTGTTCTGACAAACCTTTCATTACTGATGTCTCTGTTTTCTGACCTAGAATTCAGCATCTTCCATAAAGGAATTGTGACCTTTTCGTACAGTAATTGCCCTTGCTTAACAGACCTGCAGGTAGGAAGGCAGAAATGCCTGGAGCTATAGTGGCTCTGGATCTATAGTGAAATAAATGGAAAGAACCGGACAATTTGAGGAGATTTCAATAGGATAATCTGAGTTGCAGCCTCCCGCCTACCTTGTATTTGCCAGGAGGCCAGGTCAGCTCTCCCAAACCTTTTGTCTTTGTACTGGGATTAAATCATTGCCCATAGAGATCATTTGCATGACAGATTCAGAAATTCTTTTTCTACTTTGAATGACAAATGGCATAATATATCATTGTCATCACCAACATACTACATTTAAAACATGCGCTTCCATTTATCTCTAGTGTTAGGTGCTTTAAAGTAACACTCTGGGGCTGGCCGAGTGGCTCAGTTGGTTAAGAGCTCGCTCAGGAGTTTGAACTCTGAGCAACAGCAGTTCAAACCCCTGCCCCAGCTGAGCAGCCGCTAGAGCTGCCAACAGGTGGCAGGATGGCTCAGCTAAAAAAAAAAAAAAAAACAAACAAAAACAGTAACACTCTGAAGTAACAGTGTGACTATAAATAGAGGTAGAAATGATACCGAGCTAATTTTTGAATAATGTTTTATCCCTTCCATAAAAACACAACTATTAATAAGGAAAAGAAAAAGTAGAAAATACACATTTCTAAAAAATATATAAGGAGTCCAGAAATAAGTGTATCAGAAGAGATGCATAGTCTTATGGAGAAAATATGAAACCACATTGAACAAATATTTTTGAGGAGCTACCATATACCAGGCAGCATCCTAGGCACTGTGTGGAGAGCTTACACAACGAACCAATTCCCTGCAACAGAGTCAGTGCACGGCAGAGCAGCAGCGTCCAGTTATCGCGGTGGATAGATGAGGTAGGTACAGAGGACAGGCATTCACGTATTGCCTTCTCATGGAGTTCACATCCTGATAGGGGTGGGAGGAAACAGATGCTACATCAGGTCAGGGTAAGTGCTATGCAGAAAAGTTAAGCTGTGTTGGAGTAGTGACATGGACAGGGTTGATAATTTAGATAGAGTGGGCAGGAAGTCCTCTCAAAAATAAAGTGACATTGAAGCAAATACCTGAATGAAGTGAGGGAGTGAGCTCTCTGCATACCAGGAGGGATAGAATTACAAGAAAAGGAGACTATGTGAACAAGTCCAAAGTGGGAGCATGTTTTTATGTGGGTTGAGTTGAGTAAGCAAGCTGAGATGTGGTCAGAGGAGTTGCTGGTGACCAAGTCAGGCAGGTACTCCTAGGCCCTGGTTAGAGATTTGTGTTTGTATTCTTAGTGAGATGGGAGTCCTTAGGGAGTCATGAGCTTAGCTGTGACATAATCTGATTGGCAGTTAAAAGGGGGAGGGTGGAGTGTGGTGAGTTTGGAAGCAGGAGGTAAATTTATACTGCAGAATTTCAGACAAGAGAGTAAAGATTTGGGCAAGGATAGTTGCAATGAGGGTGAGAAGTGAGAGCCAAAGGGATTTAACATTAAAGACGGTCCAATTAAATGAAAGAATGGGTAGGAAGACTAAATATCATAAAAATGTCAGTTCTCTCCAGTCGCTCTAATAAAGAACAAAAAGAAGTTATTTTAAGTTGATCTTAAACTATTATACAAAAGTAAATGGCCAAGAATGTTTTGAAGAGTTATTATATATTTGGAGGCAGGGGAGACTTGTGCTACCATATATCAAGATGGTATAAAGCTATAGGAATACACAAGATAGATGACAGATTGATATGTATAATAGCATCAAGACTTCAGAAACCATCTCATGCATATATGGATACTTGAGATGTGACAAAGGTTACACTGAAAAAGTGGGCCTCTGGAAATTGGTTATGGAAAAACAAAACCATAAACGTGTACCCTTATTTCATACAAATCAATCCCACATAGATTAAAGACCTAATTACAAAAATCAAAATAAAGTTAGGAGGAAATTTATGGAGAATGTTTTTTGAATCAAGGTATTTTAAAATAAGCTCAAAAATCATATATCATAAAATTACAATTAAATTCTAAAATATGAAATAGATGAAAAGACAGGACACAGACTAAAAACTATATTGCCATTATATATATTCACAAAGGATTGGTAAATAATATATAAAGAATATATATCTGTAGGAGTATATACATATATATGTAATTATATATATATATACTACAGAGGAGAAAAGTGCAAAGTATCCAATAGAACAATGGGCAGAAGACATATACAGGCATTTCACAAGAAAGGAAATCCCCAAACAACTAATAAACATGAAAATGTGCTTGGGCTCCCTAGTAATCAGGTAAGTTTGTATTAAAACCGTAATGTCAATATTGAAAAAAAAACTGATCAAATTAAAAAGTAGGATAGCCAATTGTTGGGGAGACGGTGAAACAGGAACTCTTGCACACCAGTAGTGGGGTTATGCATGACACATACCTCCAAACCACTTTGGAGGGCAGTGTGGTGATACCTGAAGTTGAGAGGGTGCACCCCTCGTGACCCAGCATTTACTCCTAAGTGTGTGATGTAGGGCTGCGCAGCCCAATACAGTAGCCACTAGTCAGTTGTAGCTATTTAAATTTAAAATAATTAAACCTAAATGAAAATTTAGGTCCTCAGTTGTGTGAACACATTTCAAGGACTACTATATTTGATAGTACAATGATATTTTTATCATTGTAGGAATTCTATTGGACAGCATTGATCTATAGAAATTCTCATACACATGTACAAGAAGACATGTAAAAGATATTCACAATAGCATTATTTGGAATAAAAAAATTCTAGAAACTACTCAACTGTCAATAAGATTACTGATAAAACATGGTATGTTTATATTTTGGAATATTCTAGAACATGAAAATGAATAAAAGCTCCATATAGCAACATGGATGAATCTCAGAAACAATGCTTAGAAAAAAAATCATGATGCCAGAAATGCATGCATAGCACAGTATTTATATAAAATTTTAAATGGGCAAAACCAAGTATTGGGTAGGAATATATTTACGCAATTACAAGTATTTTAAAATGCAGGGAATGATAAACATCAAATTAGGATAGTGGTTGTCTCTAAGAGGTTGAAGAGGGGTGTCCCTTACACAAGGTGCATAACTGTGTTGGTAATATTTATCATTTTATCCTGTTTATTTCAGGTATTTGAAAATAATGCAGTCTATTGCTATATTCAGGTAAGTGAATTTACAAATTGATTGAATGTGTTTTTAATTCTATTTTTGTTCCCAAATTAAGCCAATTAGTTTTTCACATGTAGGTATGGGAGTCACAAGATTTGTGGAAGCAAGACTTTCAACAATTGGACATGGTAATGCCATGTATAAAAGGTTTCCATTCCTAATTATTCATTTAAATAAATAAAATAATACTCCTTTAAAGACAAATAGAAAAGAAAAACATGCCGTGATGTTTACTACTGTTTTTATTTTTCTTTGCTCTTTGCTTATGCTTACACTGTTGGCAGTTACATTATCATTTTTATATCTACCTTTGCAGAGAATTTTACTGTAAACAATATTTATATTATTAGTTGTTCATAAAATTTCAATGACTGGTAAATATTTCATTGCTTTGTTTAAACTATAATTTATTTCCTTCTAAGTTTTTCACCATTATACATGCTGCTACAATTCCTGCTATGTAAGTTAT
Source organism: Hipposideros armiger (assembly GCF_001890085.2). Taxonomy (NCBI): domain Eukaryota; kingdom Metazoa; phylum Chordata; class Mammalia; order Chiroptera; family Hipposideridae; genus Hipposideros; species Hipposideros armiger. The sequence continues at coordinate 919,034 of NW_017731544.1, read as the reverse complement.
TTCCTTAGACTATATTATCAAGAGTAGATTTAGTAAAGCAGGTGATGAACAGTTCTAATGATGTGGCTTAGCTTATTTTGTTACTTTTCTAAAGACTGTACTAATGAAAAATGCCACTGGCAATGTATGGAATTATTTTTAAAGCAACCTTGCCGCCATTAAATATTATCAATTTAATTTTAGTCTCCGATTGTGTTTCACAGGTATAAAATGGTACATTATTGTTTAAATTTTAATCTATTTAAATAACTGAGGTTAAGCTTACATAAACATTGTCATTTTCTACTTATGTCCTTTATTCATATCTCATGTGTTTTAATGTTTTTATTATATCATACATCAGGAGCAAATATTCATGTGTAATTGTTCAAAATCCTTTGACATATTTTTGCTAATGTTTTCCTCAATATATTAAGTTGCTTTTTATGGTTTATTTCTTTTCATTTTTATTGTAAAGAAGTTTAATATGTATCATTCATGGTTACTTTTATAGCATCTTACATTCTTAAAAATTCAGATTATTACATCTCCACATAGCTCCTTGTGCACATTCCAAAAATGAGAAACCGTCTCTAGAAATCATCCATTCCATTTTTGGAATCTCTACTTGAGTTCTTCTGAACATCAGCTGAAATCCGTTTGCCTTACATTTCAAGTTAATTTATATCATCTTATTCCTAGTTCTACCTCTCATTGAACCATACTAACCAACTTCAAATATCCTTCTAAAACCCTCTTCTTCCAGTATAAGTTTCTCCATTTCCTTTAGTTGATCCTCATAAAAGATCTCAGTTGTCCTCTCTAGATGTTCTCCGTCCATGTGCCAGTATTTGCATCAAGCCTGGAACCAAATCCATATTCCAGAAGAAATCTCTTCAGCCAATGACACGCTGGGTTTAGAGACTGAGGCTATCAATTGGGACTCTTTTACTGGACTTGTCTATCTTACAGAGAGGAAAAAAAATGTTTCTCCCAATTCACCAAGTGTTCTCTTCTGACACATTTGAAATTCATAAAAAGTTAAAATGCTAAATAAGAGAACATTTATATTCAAATTATACTCTCCCATGTGTGTTTATGAAATCATCTTTCTAAAGAGCATATTCAATGCTGTGTAAAATCACATTCTATTTGGTGGTATATTACTATTCCACAAGGAACCCAGTGGCATGTATTTTCTATTTCAAATTGAATTTTTCTAGTAATTTGTGCTTTTCATCTATAGTAAATACATTTCTCTGTGCGGATCTTCGTGTGTATCATTTCGTCATCTCTAAATGATACTCCAAAGGAAGACAACTTTGCCTTGCTATGAATAAAACTTGATTTTATTTTAGTAATTTGAATCATTTTAACTGTGAAGCAAAGCCAATAGAAAAAGAATTGTATTACTCTGGTTAAATTCTCACTCTACATAGAGCAGGACACCAGTCAAACGCTTCATTAAGTGATCATTAACAATCAAGACAGAGTGATGGCATGGACACATTTGGCCAATGTCTTCTGAAGGTTACCTTTTACCATTCTGTATGTGATACATGTTAGCCATTCAGTTTTGTTTTACCTGTCTTTCCTCTTTATGGAAAACAGCTTCCACTTTGGCTTTTATCAAACGTGATCTGTTTTGTGTGTGTTATAATACATTGTGTTTTTTAAGAATTACATTTTAAAAAGTTACTCTCTTTCCTATTATGCTTACTGCTTGATAGCCATCACTTTCTCATTATTCTGAAGAGGGAGAGACAACTTAAGCAGGTCTGCTCCCAGCCACAGAGAACCTTTTGGAATGATGCTTGTTCTGATGCAAGGACAAAAGTCGTAGGGATGGACTGAGTATAGAAGCAATGAAGAGTGTGAAAGCCTCTGAGCTGGTTTCTCTTTATGAACATTCTTCTTTTTATATGCTTTGTTTCCATAACACAGAAAAGCTTTCCCTTCTTCCTCTTCTTAACAAACCATGTTTGTCTGCAAAAATTTAGGTCAGATATTAAATTATTATTCTTGCTCTAATTTTCAGTAAGTGTTATTCTCCTCCTCCTGACACCTCTCACTTAACATTAAACTGTTCATCCTACTGCATACACCTGAAAGCAGGATTTATGTCTTCTTCATCTTTCAACTTCCACACAGTGCAGGGGTTAGTGTGTGATCCTCTATTAGTATTTTTTTATGTTCTAGATTTTTTTCAGTTTTATTAAGATATAATTGACAAATAAAAATTTAATATATTTAAAGTGTGCATCATGGTGATTTGATATAATTGTGAAAGGATTTCTGCCATCTGGTTAATTAACACATCTCTCTCTCCCTCTCTCTCTCTCTCTCTCTCTCTCTCTCTCTCTCTCTCTNTCTCTCTCTCTCTCTCTCTCTCTCTCTCTCTCTCTCTCTATATATATATATATATATATATATATATATATATATATATATATATATATATATTTGTATATGAGAAAATGTCCAAGTTTATTATACAAAAGCACATTTGGGGTTGCATTAAAAAAGGGAGACCCAAGGACAGATTGGACAGTTGAAAGGGCAGGAAAGCAATTCACATGGAGATGGAAAAGCAAATGTTTGATAAATAAATGTTTGCTGGGCCATCTTTAACAATGGAACACAGAGAGGACTATGACCAAATGGGCCTTTCTAGGTTTTTCTCTGTCTATCACATGCTAGTTTATTAAACTATAGTTATCTGTGATGATATCCCCCTTCCTGGAGCAGGTCCTCTATCTAAATTCCTGTTAGGCAGTTAGAGGGAAGGTCAAAGGTTTTCTTTGTTTGTTTTTACTCTTTTGTTCGTTAATAACCAGCTTAAAATCAATATCCCAAAAGGTATACTTTGGGGTGGCCAACTCTGCTCCCCTTTATTATGAGCTTTAGTCAGCGTGTTAGATACTCAGATCTTATTCATCTTATAGCTGAAAGTTTCTACCCTTTACAACCTCTCCCTATTTCCTCCACCCCGCCAGCCTCTGGTAACTACTCTTTACTCTCTGGTTCTGAGTTTGACTTTTTATTTTGGATTCCACATATAAGTGATGCCATGTGGGATTTGCCTTTTACTGTCTGGCTTCTTTCACCTAACATAATACTCTCAAAGTCCATCGATGTCATTACAAACTGCAGAATTTCCTTTTTCCTCATGGCTGAATAATATTCCATTGTATTTATATATCACATCTCTAATCCATTCATTTGTTGATGGACACATAGACTGTTCCCATATTTTGGCTATTGTGAATGATGCTGCAATGAATATGGGAGTGGAGATATTTTTTCAAGATTCTATTTTTATTTCCTTTGGATACATACCTAGAAGTGAGATTGCTGGATCATGTGGTTCTTCTAATATCTGACATATGAGGTTGTTGAGGAGAGTACATTCCTATATTTAGTTAGTTAGTTAGTTAGTTAGTTAGTTAGTTAGTTAGTTAGTTAGTTCTTGATACTGAGACTATATAATTACTAAGACTTTAGTTATGAAAATGAATAAAACCAAAGAAAGCTCACCATAGAACCAAATACACAGCTAATCCTGGTATAAATAACTTTGCGCTTTTCAGAACAAAACAAAGAAATTAAAAGGTGATTCCTTAGCTTTAAACCAGCTCCTAAGATTACAATGAAAAGGATGATCAATACAAGAGTGACAACTCCCACTCTTAGAGTAGGAGCTTTCTGTAGACCCTGGTCAGCTCACGTGTTGTGCTAGGGCGCTCTTCGGAGGGAGAGAGCAACACCTGCCTGGTTTCCTTCCTCTGCCACCTTCTGGATCCCACAGCTGAGGCCAATATGCACCTGTGGATTGGACTTTCTTGATCAATCCCAGCCATGGGAGAATCTGAGGATATAGTTTAAGAGCGTTAGCCCAATTCTGTGGTACATGGCTTCTAGGGGCTGTTGTTCTTCATCTGGATCTAATTTTTGGTTTACTTTTTCCTAAGCTGTTCAAATGCCTGTCTTCTACCTAAATTCCTGTGACATTCTTTGTAGTATCTTCTCAGAATCTTTAGGTTTCAAACCTTAAATTGTTCATTCAAATCTCTCCCCAAGGTCTAGAATCTGAATAGAAAGCTGCATAGAAAGCTAGCCAATGAACATCAGATTGGACCGTGGCATGAATAGGAAATAAAATTTCACTGTGTTACACTCCTGAAATGTTAATGTTTGCTACAGCACTTAGCCTAACTCATACCTAAATTATCTAGTAGAAATCGGAAACTCTGACTTATCAGGAAGAAGGTAGTCAGCAGACTGAAAATCAGGAAAGTATTATCCTTGGGGAAAAAAAAAAGCATTTGCAAAAATCTGTTGCCAGCAATAATTTGGTAGGTAGACCATGTGCTTATTGTATTGTTGCCCTAGGGAAAGGGGTTAGAAAATTTTAGTAGCCTATCCTAACTAGTGTTGTATGCATTTGGCAAGGTTTTACAAGAAAGAAATGAGCTCAGGAAAGAATTGGCCACTTTGCAAGCAGAAATGAGAGGGAATAGAAAAAACCTAAAAATGTGGGCCATCAGAGGGAAATGTCTGTGGCTTCCTGATCCCCTAAAGAAAGTGATGTGACTGAAAAAGGCTTTGCGTAACCAAAAATCTTGTGCTGAACAGAAGGATTAAGTCTTACCACAAAGATCACATTCATAACCACTTTTAGCCACCACTAAATTAAGAAAAAAAAGTGGGGGGATTAGATAATACAATCAAGCTGATTTGAAACCAGTGTCTGGAAAGCATCTTTGGGTGCCATATAAATCTGTAGCTTTGTTCATGAGGAAAATGCATGACCCATAAAACTATGAAAGTGGTCTAAGTGAATTCATAATTAAAGAGCATTAAAATAATCTTTGGAAAGACAGCGGGCTGTCAAAGCTCTGAAGCCCCAAGAAAGGCATAATACACTTCAGATGTATCAAAGAGAATAAGAGATAAAAAAAAAACTTTCCAAAAGGTAGAGTCAGAGGGCCAAGAGAATTATGTGCAAGAGTTTCTTACTAAGAGCAGATTCAGGAAAGAATCAAGGATCTTTCTTCCCCTGCTCTCAGGTTGGGCGCTTTCACCGTGTTTATCCACTGGATTACCCCTGACCAGTATTTGCTGTGTCTCTCTTTCTTACCCTTTCCAAATGGAACCATTTGTTGTGGTGGATGTCAGGGACAGATTCTAAACTCATAGGTCACAGGACTATGAGGAACTATATCTGACATGTTGTAGAGAACATGCATTACCTGAGGCCCTGGACTTTGACCTGAACTTTGGAAGTGAGTATAATCTACATGTGGAGAAAAGGGAGAAAAGGAAAATTTGGTGACCAGAAAAAGCAGACTGTGGTAGAAATACTAATGTTCAGCAATATCCATATTCCCTTTTCTTGGACACACAGAACTACAATTCCCAGCCTGCTCTGCAGATAGGTTTAGTTAGGTGATCAAGTTCCAGCTAATTCAGGAATCCTCTTAGAGGCTGAGAAAGGCTGGGAAAGTCAGGGGAATAGATTTCCCTGTAGATCTTCCAGAAGAATCACAGCTCCACCAACACTTTAATTTTATCCCAGTAAGACTCCCATTGAATTTCTAACCTCCAGAACTGTAAGATAATAAATTTGTGTTGTGTTGTCACTAAGTTGTCACTGTGGTAGTTTGTTACAGCAGCAAAAAGAAACTAATACAATATGCATTGATATTACCAGACTGAGCCCACATTAAAATATTCCCAAATGACAGGAAAGCAATGTCCAGAAAAGTTAGAAAATTTAAAACAAAATACCACAATAGAATTTCTTTAAAAAAAAAATTAAGTTGCCACCTAAGTCTCCCAGTGGCTCATCTGTTAGCCAAGCAAAGAGAGCAGTTTACTATTAGTGAGTTAATTAAACTTTGTTTGATTGCAGCAGGTAAAGGAATGCAGCCACAGAAAATGAATTTGAAACTATTACTCTTTTGATGAAAACAGTTGTTCAAATAGTTAAGGATTTGGGGAACAACATTGATATTTGATTACAAAAAATTAAGGCAAGTGTTTTGAGTGGTTTGTCTTGCTTCTTGATGGGGAAGTGTTAGCTATACTATTCAGTTGTTTATTTGATGCCAAGTTTACAGTTACTGAATCATCTGAGTGGAACAACAACAGGTGAGCACATCTTCAGAGAAGTTGAGAAAACATTAATTCAATACAACCTGGAGTGGAAGCTGCTAAGATGATTTACAACTGATGATTGTAAAAATATGTGTGGGGCTAAAAAAGGTTTAGTTGGACAGCTTCACAAAGGCAGTGAAAAAAAATAGGTATTTAAAACTTATGGCTGTTCATTGTACTATTAATGAGCAGGAACTTTTCAGAAAATATTTGATCTATCAAGTTATTAAAACAGAAGGGTCAACAGCATGCTTCATTTGCTCTCATGGATTTACTCATCATTAGTTCCATGAATTTCTGTGGAATTGAAGCTGGATATCCTGACTTTCCCTACTACACAGCAGTTTGATGGTTTAGCAGTGTTAATGTTTTACTGTCAAAATAGAGTAGTCAACATGTATTTCTTTCTGAACAAGGAAAACTCTGTTCAGCTACTATTATCAAACACTGAATAACTTTGGAAATCAGCTTTTTCCACAGAATTGATAATGTTCAGTCAATTCAACCTAAAATTCCAAGGCAAAATAGCACTTATATGTGAAACACATACTGCATAAAATCATTTCCATAACAACTAATGTTTAAGTCACAAGTAATGTCAAGCTGCTTTATACACTTTCTATGCTATAAATTTAAAACAAAAACCAAAATTTCTATTTCAACACAAATTTGCCTTGATATGTTTTCCCAGCTCAAACTATTGTTTCACACTTTTTTTTTAGTATCTCATTGCCAGTACAAAAGAAATTTCTGTATTTCAACATCTATATAATTGTTCAATTGAAGAGCTTCTTTCTAATATTCAATGGAAAGTGATTAATCTGCAATGTAATGACAGGTTAAAAGACAAGAGAAGAATCTAGTAGAATCTTGAAAATGCCTTTCAAGAGATAATATGGTTAATTAAAGTCATGCACTCATGGATTGATACCAATATTGGCAGAACTTATCCATGTGAAAGGATGAAATATGCAAAATATCTCATTACAGATTAGCATTAGCCAATGAACACTTGCAGTCATTTTGATGATAGAGAAACTAATTCTAAACCTCAATTAAGCAAAAACGTATCCCCCAACAAAATAATTTCATTTTTCTCATTAGTAGACTTATACCACAAATAACTATGTTTAGTTATTATATTTTGAATTTCATCAAAATAATATTTACTGAAATTTGTTTTTTCTCTTGTTATGCAATCACCTAGATAATATCTTTGATGTTGCCTCTTCACTAGCAAATTCTAAAATATTTACTATCTGGCCTTTACAGAAAATGTTTTCTGACCTGGCTTTAGAAGGAGGGAAGCCATGAGATTCAAGGAAACTGGGTTTCTAATCACTATGTGGAAGGCTGATCACTGAGCCCTCAGTTGGATCATTGAATGAGAAATTAACCCCTGTTGTGGTAAGTCACTGAGATTTGTCAGTCATGTGTTACTATAGCAAGTGCCACGTACCATGACTAAAACAACCTTTTAATTACATGATTAAAACTCACATTTAAGGAAACCTCAGAAGCTATGAGTATTTCCAGGAAATAGTAAGTCACTTTTAAAAATGGCTACAGATGCTTTATCTTAGCAAAGTAAATCAGCATAGGGAATCCATCTTTCATTAATTCAGCCAACGTTGTTTAAGGCACTGTGAGCAAGATTATATGCCAGGTTGATTTTATGTTTCTTTTTGAATTATAAATTCCTATTTATTTATTTTGTAGGAGCATTACCTTTTTTATTATTTTTAGTTTCAGGTGTAAAAAACAATGTAATAGTTAGACATTTACACTCCTCACAAAGTGATAATCCCCCTCCCCCAATCTACTACCCCTCTGACATCGGATATAGCTGTTACAATTCCATTGACTCTATTTTTAGTGCATTGAAATCAATAAATTATCAGAAGTCATATGCAAGCATTTTTTTCAATGGAAGACTTTGCTTAAACAAAGAAAATAAACCATGCTTTTTTGCTTTCCTGAATAAGAAATTTCTCTTCCCTTTCGAAAGATGCTAAACTGTTCCTTGCTTGCAAACTAGAAAATAATAAATTTTGAGCTCTGAATGGGACATTACTTTGAAATAACCCCAGAGAGAGCACTAGGCAAACTCCTGTAATAAAATGCAGGCATCAAATTGTCAATGTTTGTCCCAATTGCATGAGGGACTAGTGCAAAACACAGTGCAGAGAAATTTTTTTTCATCTGGCATTGTGAAGTGGACAATTACCTGAGGTGATAAACATTTTACTTTCTGATTCAGAATAGAATCAGGTCCATATAATTAAATTACATAAGTGTGCCTCAATATTTCTTTTTAAAATCACAAAGTATAAAACTATTTTCTAGATATGTATAATATGATTGTGTATCCCAAATCTCATCCTGATCATTCTAATTAGTTTGCCCCAAATGTTCCTAATCCTGAGAACTGCTTAGAGTAAGTTAGTGTTTGTTAACATTTCTATTTCGAGCCTTGAAACTCTGATTCAGTAGGTATGCTGAAGGTGTAGGAGTCTGCACTTTTATGTATTTACCTTGGAGGTTACAGTGGATGCCGGATATTATGAATTGGTTCACTCAGCCTCCTTTCTATCTTCTTAGACTCTCTTGCAGCTAGGATTCTGATTACAAATTGATTCCATGAGTTAGGATGAACTTGCAGAAATTTTGGAAGGCAAAAAGCAAGGTAGAAGCCATCTTTCTGCCCTCTTGTGACTGTTTCTGCTCTCAAGCCTGGTTGTGATCATGGGTTTTCTCAGGTAATGTTTTAATAGTCCTTACCCAGTTTTCTGTGTTGAACAGTGGCAGTTTCAGGGGTAGCAGTGATAAATTATCCAGCACCTAGAAACAAGCATAGGACCACCTACGGAATCTGGAACTTTGCTTACCAGCCCAAAACTCTGAATACCAAGATTCTTACCACTATGCTTTGCCAACTAGTCGGCCACTCTGTGACCCTGTGTTGTGCCTCAGATGTTTCTCTGAGCTAATATTTGTCTACTGCCCGTCCCTCGAGTTATGCCGCAGAAACACCTCTCTACCTTTCATCAGAATGCCAAGACTAGCCTCGCTTTTGTTTTGGTTTTCTAAGCCCCTTCGAATTCAGTGGGTGCTAAGGTGGAAGCTTTGTCTTAGTGATAGGAGCCAAATCTAAGTTATCAAAATAAGGACCCATATTTACAGTCATTAGATGACTTAAAATTGAGCACCAAAGTACTGGGTTAGTACACCTATCCACCCTGCTGAAGGTCAAGATTGGCCCCCAAAATGGTGTTAGTGCTGATAATTGGTGACAAATATTGAGGTATAAGAGCTATGAGAAGTAGGTTATGCAAACTGAGATAAGCTCTGCTGAGGGAAATTTTATTTTATTTGTTAGTATCAGTCCCACTTGCTGGTCTTTATCATCAAACATGGAATTCCCAAGGTTTGAGCAGAGGGGAGTTCTGGGATAAGAATCTTTAAGCAAGATTTTGTCTAACTCCATGACGCACATCTTTCTGCTAGGGTTCCCTTACTTCCATTATCATTGTCACTATGCACTCTTTAAAACTGATCCAATTTTTTAAAAAAATCACCAACTTTTAGAACAGCTAAGTTATATTAGCATTTTGAAAAAATACCAATGATTCTAAGATAGACAAAATTCCACAGAGCAAAATATAAATCCCATGAAAACTATTTTCTTAAGAATAAACTCACTTCTAGTTGTCACAAAAGCCTGCTCTATTTTTACCTGTCTCTAAAATGGCTTCCATCCCTCTTTGATTGTTTTCTGTTCCCATGAGATAGATATCATCTCTGTCCTCAGATTTGCTGATAAATTTCCCAATCTTCTCTCTTAGGCAGAAATGCCTTCCCTTATAGTGAATATTGAAGTTGCTCCCCCACAACTCAATTAGTGTTTCTAAATCACTAAATCTAAATCACAGCCCACTTCAGAACTAAAGACTAGATTTTGTTTCGATGATTCAGTTTCCAATCTCTGTTCGAACTCTGTACAAAACTCACTGGTTTAATATAGCAAACTTATGTTGAAACCAAGCAGTGTGCAAGGCTCTAAGTGTACAAAGACAAGCAGCCACTGCCTTCCCCTTCAAAAAGCTGTCTGTGAGCCCACGGACATGTCCACGAACAACAGCTGAAACGCTAGGCATGCTATGACTTCAATTGGAAACTGAATTATCAAAGTAATTGCTAAATTTGGCAGGCATTGAGCAAAATAAAGGTTGAGATTCTTCTCATAGAACAGAGCACCATGGATACAGCAGCTATCCACTGGAGACATTTAAGAGAGCAATTTCAGTAGGACTGGGCTGTGCTGTCTGTGAGATAGAACTTTTTTCTATATCAGATTTTTATCAATTCTCAAAGTGCTTCTTTAGTTGTCAAAAAGAAAAAGGGTCGAGTTATAGTTTCATATAGTTTTATTTTTAGCTTTCACCTTTTCTAAACTTTACCTTGTCAGTTTTTAAAAAATTACATACAAAATTTTCTTTTGACAGGTGATATCTAACATATAGTCATAGTTTTGACAGTTTTATATTCAGTAAATTCTTTTATATTTAAGAGTAATAACCCAGGATCAAAATGATTTTAGATGGTTTATATTTGTTTTAAGCTTTTTAAATCTCTTTGATTTCAAGAGTAACCTACAAATAGGTACACGGAGTATTTGAATGTTAAATTTTAATAGCATACAGGTTCTACTGACTTTATTCTCTCTAAATATCAAAAGATCAGGAATGCAGAGCACAGTCCATTCTATTAATTTTCATTAAATATTCTCTATACTGTTGAGTATTTTTCTTATTTTCTATAATAGATATAAATGGTTTCATTAAAAAATAACTTACTCATAAATAATTCCCACAAAATTTCTTCACTTGGGGGCTACATGGTTCCTCTGGATTTCTCTAACCATAAAACCATTTCACTCATATTTGACAAGACAAAGGTAAAGGGTTGTGTTACAGGCAACTGTGTGAATCCATACACTTGTTCAAGTGTTCTTCAAAACTTCACATTGTTGTCAGGCCTTACATAGTGTCACTGAAAGAAGAATCCTGGGAATTATTGAACGCTGTTCCCTCATTTTGCTAATGAGACTCAGAAAAGAGAATCCATGGATACATTTTCTTAGTTTATGGCAAAATGGGAATAAAACCCAGAATTATAGATTCCTATTTTAGGACACTTTTATTGTAACACAGCTGCTTCTTTAATTAGCTATAAAATAATGAAAGGTCACTTTGAAATAAAAGTTGTAATGTAAGTAAAAGATGTTTTATTATACCCCAGATATTTAAATTGTACCTGTGATAAATAATGATTAGAAATCCCAGTTTTATAATTTAGGAAGTTTAAGAAAATTTCACTGAAAGTCAGTGTTTGACTTCAGTAATAAGCAAGGTCACATGTAGTTTTAAGTCAACATAACATTCTAATCAGATCTTATTGTAAATCTTTTTAATCAATAAGTATATTTTGAACATTCCTACTTACAGAGTACTGTCCTAGTTTCCAGGAAACATGGGTGGAGAAGTTGGAGAGAATTAAAGAGAAGTAAAGGACATGGTCTTTATATTTAAATGAAACCCTTCAATTCCATGGGGGAAGACTCATGACAAATAACATTCTTATTGATTTTTTTGGTCTTTGAATTTTTTTATTTGTTAAGATATAGTGGGAGAAGGAATCATTCTTAACTTCTATCTTTAACCCCAAATCCCATTCCAGGTGTAAATATTATACTTCTGTCTTAAAACTAGTTCTAGAATCTGATTACCTCTTACCATCTCTACTATTATATAAAAGAATATGACTCCATTTTTGGATGTTTGACTGCTTACAGTTTTTTAGGCCTTATTCCTCCTTCCTACTGCCCCACATCTGGGAAAGCTGATTAAAAATAAATAAATAAAATTTTTAAAAAGGCCCCAGGTGCTCCCTCCTTTGGCACCAGTGAAACATGTAAACCATGTGTGGGAGCTCTCAGTCCAGCTCCACTCCCTAACCACCATAAAACCCTGAAGCCAGTCTCCTTTTCCTGCTCTCTTGAGTCATTTTTAGACCATTTTGGGAGATCTGCCCTGTTCTCTCCAAAAAGCCTCACCACATGAGTAACAAAACTTGTCATGCCTTCTGTGTGCGTGCATGTGTGCGTGTGTATGTGTGTGTGTGTGTTGTCTGTGTTATCACCAGTCTCAACATCTGAAGCAGATTTTGAAAGGGCGTGCATCCCATTTTTGTGCAGTGGCCACAACACATTATCACACTTGTGTAAGGTACCATTATCGCTTCCCTGGATTATTGCAATAACCGTCTAAAGTTTTGGTCTCCCAACTTCAGCTCTTATGCCACTTTTTTCTATTTTCTACAGGGCAACCTGGGTGATAACTTAGACATGTAAATCATATCATATCACTCCTCCATTCAAAATCCTCCAATAGATTCATTCAAAATAGCAGTCAACGTCCTTAAAACTTTTTGTTACCTGCTACCTTCATGATGTTACCTCTTACCCTTCTCTTCATCATTCCACAGTGCCTTGTTGTTCCTGAAACACACTAAGCACATTCCACCTCATTTTCACTCACTGAGCCCTCTGCTGGGCTTCTGGTCCTCTGCGATTCCTCCAACTATTCTAGTGGCCAGTTCCCTCATTTTATTTAACGTATTTGCCAGCGTATAAGACGACTGAGTGTATAAGACGACCCCCTAACATTTCCACTCAAAATACAGAGTTTGTTATATACTCGCTGTATAAGACTACCCCCTCTTCCGCACACCTTCCACACACCAAATAAAAGGTAAAACAATATCAGATTTGATTTGGCCCACTGAAGTGCAAACA
>NW_017731544.1:890840-905160 GCF_001890085.2 Hipposideros armiger | reverse complement strand
CGGTATATCTTTTCCCAAATATCACCTTATCACTGTGGCCTGCCCTGACCACTTATGTAAAAATAGTAATTTCCTCACTCTTGAATATTCCCAATCACTACTAATCTGTTTTATTCTTTCTTTATACCACTGATGACCTCCCAACATATAAATATGTCATAATATATAATTATTGTCTGTTTTCAACTAGAAGTTAAGTTCCCTGATGTCAAACACTTTGTTTCGTTCATTGCTATATCCCCAGTACTTATCAATGCCAGGTATAGAGCATGTCCTCAATATTTACATGCACACATGCGCATGTGCACACACACACACACACAAGTCAGAACCCATAGTTTTAAAAATACCCTACTTGGTGAACTGAGCTAATTATTTAACCCCCCCTTCTCTCTATAAACACATAGATATACAATGAACCACATTGACAGTCTTTTCCAATTTTTGATCCAAATCTCTGTTCTCCCTGGGCAAGCAGACGAGGAGTAATATGTAGAATTAAAAATTTACACCAAAAAGAAATTAGCTTTGTTTTCCAATCGTATTCTAGACATAACTTTTGCTCTCAAAGAATTTCAATTGGCCTACCATTCCTGCAGGGAATATAAGGCTATGTCTTGAATTGAGAGTTGTGGGCTTTGTTTATATTCAGGAAAGGGAAAAGGGGGTTGCTGGAGTCAGCTGGGCCTACTTTACATCAGACACTGTGGTAATTAAGTAGAATAATTATTAAAGAGAATAATTATTTGGTCAGCCATTTTCTGAACTCCCTGTTTTTGTTAGATTTCTGCCATGCAATTTCCACGTGGAAGGGTAGGATTCTATGTTGGAAGCTGCAGCTTATCTCAACTGTCTTCTTTTTGTCCTGCTGAGCTGACTCAGCGTGGCAGTCCTTTGGGGGCAGTGAGAGCTCTGTGCTTGCATCCCCTCTAAAGAGATGCACCCTTACAGAAGGCCCAGTAAAGAATGTAGACGTCATACCACTCCGTCAAGCAAGACGATCTCTATGAGAAGCTGCATGAAGTGAGGGTCTTACAGGAACATCTACGTTTCTTACAGTTTGATCTGCTACATACTTCTTTTGTTAAATCATAATCTGAAGTATAGATCTCAAACTGTACTTAAATGCAAGGATCAAAGAAGTGTGATGCTCTAATAGGAACTATGGAGATATGACATTTTTGCATTTAACTTGTGGCAGTTTCAGCACTGGATGTGAAACAAAATCCCAGGTTTCTCTCACCCTGCATTTGAATTGGTGACTGAATTCTTTTTTTTTTTTTCATATTTTATCTTTGCGTTTATTTGCACTTCTCTTTATGACACTTAGCGTCCTATGCTCTGTATACTTTTGTTTCTACCATTCCTACCACATTTATCAAACTACCCCTTGTATTTTAGTTACTTTTATAGGGTGGTCTTCCCCAGAGTGTAATTTGCTTGAAGACAAGGAGGGTATTTTTGTATTGTCTTTTTAACCTTGGGCCATATCCTTCACCAGAATTCAGAGGTCTGGTTGCAATTTAAAATCAGGGTGTAAGTCAGCACCTAAGGTTTCTTAGACTCCACCCCAGGTTCTGTCTAGTGAGAAATTGTCCAAAAAATATTAACACAATAATAATCTTTAGCCACTGCCCAGATGTCAAAAATAACTCATATTAGGAGCAGAGAAAACCAGAGACCTCTAGCAGTAAGATTCCACACCCCATACTTGACCCTGGTTCCATCAGCATTTCCTAATGAGTGGGCTCCAGCCAAGTTCTCTATCAGGAAAGGCAGTTGTCTGTTCTCACCACACTATTAGATTCATATTAACTTAGAATCACTATATATGCATGGTAGATTAACATTTTGTCCTTATGGAATGTCTGTCTTCATCTCTAATAAAGCTCTTTTTCTTACAGTCTTACATCATCTGATGGCCATCCCATCACTGTTGTTTAAGTGTTTGTACTGTAGGTCTTTTCCCAACCTTTTGTTTTGAATCTTCTGTTTAATGCATGTTTCTAGTAAGCAGCATCTACTTGCTTTTTCCTTTTAGATACAGTGAGAAAACATGGCTTATTGCAGCGTAATAATGATTACTTTCCCCTACTTTCCTAGCAATGTTACAACCTGAGAAATTTTAAACTTTATTCCCCATCCCCTCCTCTGTGAGTGTGTGTGTGTGTGTGTGTGTGTGTGTGTGTGTGTGTGTGATTCTCTTTTGCTAAAGATATCATTCTGTTGTCTTCTGGCTTTGCTCATTTCTCTGCTGTATTAAAACAGCCAAAATATGGCTCTAGCTATCTAAATGCTTTTCTCTTGTCTTTGCTTTTAAGCTATGTTAGTGTGATGTACCTATACGTAGTTTACTATTTATTCTGTTTGGGGTTCATAGCAATTCTTGAGTAAGTGGCTTATGTCTTTCACCAATTTTTGAAAATTCTTGTTTATCATCTAGTCAAATATTGCATTTACTTCACTCTCTTACTGCTTTCCTACTGAAATTCTGTAATGTGATGTTCTTCTTTAACCTATTTGGTGCTTTTAATCTTAAATTCCATCTTGAGTGGTTTTGATATTGCTGCTCCTGCTTTCTTTTTGTTCACATTTTTGTTATTCATCTGTCTCCTTTTTTATAAAATATGTTCATTATTACTTCATTTTGTGCAAGTTACTTATAAACTATATCAAAGTCCTTTCTGTTTTCTTTTTCATTCAATCTGTTTCTATCTTTAAAACTTTTACTTACATGTAGCATTATAGCTAATACACTTGATTTTATTTCTTCCTTTTAGCTTTATTGGTTATTTTATCTTACAATTTGCTTTTTTACTTTTTAAAAATGATAGCTTCTTCCTACAATTTGCGATTCATGCTATCTTTTTCTTCTAGCTTATTTGGGCATTCCATTGTATTTTTCAGTAATGTAAGATTGGCACTGACTTTTCCCTAGAGGTCCATCCACAGATCTTATCTATATTCAGGACAGGAGTCCTAGCCCTCAAGCTCAATGGCATTAACCAAGTGTTGCCCAGGCTGCAGTAGAGGACGCCCTTGCATTTCTTCCCTCCAGAGCCACAGCAATCAAGCCTTCACATAGACCCACTTGCCAGTAGGGTCCAGCAGCTGCTTAAATCTGGAGAGCTAAATGGCTTGGAGCTGGTTGGGAGAGAAAGGAGGCTGCAATCAGGTAGCCATGTTTCCAGAATCCCTCCTCCAGTGCCTCTAATACACTATCTCATTTAACCCTCCTACAGAACATTTGCAAAGAATCTATTCATTTCCCTAGGTCTGCTTAGGAAAGATAATCTGTATAACCCCACATAGTGGCACACACCTGTCTTCGGAGATGAGCTGAAGCACTAGTTCATATTATTTTTTAAGGATTCACTCCTGGGTACAATCTAAAGTCTATTCATCCCTTCTGGAAATCTCTCCACTCCATTAAACACTAATATAGAGTAATTGGATAACCTTTTTGTGTAATCTATCCATGTGACTAGGTCCACATCTACAAGTCAGTTCTTGCCAACCCAAGGTATCCCTTGGTTCCTCAAGAAAGATAAGACAATATTAACTATCGTAACAACAACCGTTATAATAAGGTCAGTTACCAATTACTGATTGCTCACTTTCTAACACCAAGCAGAGTAAATAAAATATTGTTAATCTTCACAGCTTCCCAGGGCAGTGTAATTATCCTCTCACTATAGATGAGGAAACCAGAGTTTTAGGGAACTTAAATAACTCACTATAATTCATTCAGCTTTTCACTCAGAGCCTGGGTTACAGACCACCTTTGTCTGTCTGTCTTTCCTTCCATTGCATTCCAAGTGGTCAAGTTGGGCTTGGAGAAGCCGTAGGGCTTGCTTGGAGCCTCCTTAGAGTAAGGGAGGATTGAAGTGGTAAATTTCCAGCCCCACTCATGTTTCCACTTCACAGTGAGAATGAGAAGTAGGTGAGAACTGAATTGAAGAAGGAATTTCTCACCTTCTCTGTTTGGGCATAGTTCTGTTCTTCCAACACTTCCTACATCTCTAAGGTATGTCAGGTGGCTTGCCAAAGCTCTTTTTCTTCTTGCCGATGTCACCATTTTTCTGCCTCTCTTTGTTTCCTACCTCCTTCCTATCCGAGCCTTAAGTTCAACTGCTAATGCATTACACGATCACTAATGAAACTAAAGCTACAGGAGATCTTAGAGATAACGTGAGCAAACTTCTTTATCAGGCAGAAGTTGGGGTGGTAGCTAAGGCCTTAGAGAGGTATATGTGGTTTACTGCAAGTGAAGCCCCAGACTCCTAGCTGTTTTTCCCCACAACATGTTGCCTCCTTAAAACTAGATGGGGAAGTTCATGTTGTTTAAGGGATCGTCTCTTGTCTCAAGAGTACTTTAGGAAAATTCTTGAAGATGTAATGCCTCACAAAAAATAGGGTGAGAGGGCTGCTTAATGGGCCCCACGACTCACTCACTGTACCACTCATAAAAGGGGCTGACTTCTACTTGTAGAAATGAAACTCATATTCTGGCACTCCTCCATTACATAGAGTAGGATAGACAGAGTAAAGATTAAGGCTGTAAAAATTAAATGTGGTATCTGCATGCCTACTAAGGGCTGTTACTGGCTATCCATTGATATAATTATGTTTTCATCTTTAGCCATTTATGCTTTAATTATGTTTTTATCTTTAACAATTTATGCTTTAAAATTCAAATATATTAACAACTAAATAGAATATTTCCTGAAGGCCTCTCCTGGTGTGTTGAGTGTGTTTTTAAGCAGGCTTATGTTTAAACCCCAAAGTCATCAGAGCTGACATGAAAATAAAATTACTGCTCTGGACTCAAACCCTAAAAGAAATCAAGGTAGGTTTTAAGAGACATCTAAT
The DNA here is from genome assembly GCF_001890085.2 of Hipposideros armiger. Taxonomy (NCBI): domain Eukaryota; kingdom Metazoa; phylum Chordata; class Mammalia; order Chiroptera; family Hipposideridae; genus Hipposideros; species Hipposideros armiger. The sequence continues at coordinate 900,288 of NW_017731544.1, read as the reverse complement.
ATCCCTAGTTTATCTTTCTTTTTTCCTTTTTTTTTTTTTTTTTTTGTTGCTTCCTGCATTCATCAGAAACCTCTTTTGCAGCCTGTCAAGTGTTTCATCTCCAGGTATGTGTGGACACTCCTGAGGCTGGAGAAAAGGCCATTCTTTTTCAGCTTCAAATTAGAGATGCTATAAACTACCTCAGTTCTGTGGACCCAGTCAAAGGAAAGAACAATAGTTTTTCAGTTGGGATTTTTGTTTGCAAGCAACAGAAATCAACTTTAGCTAATTTAAACAGAAAAGTTACTGGAAGGGTTTGGGGAGCTCGCAGAATCCTTGGAAAGGATGGAGAACCAGTCTTGGAAAACAGGCCAGAAGCAAAAAGCCTTCGCAGCAAGAAACCCAGCCTGGTCCTGCCATAGGTCCATCCAGTTAGAACTCCTATGCAGCCACCACCACTACTGACACTCCAGACAGTCGTCATCAGACTTACAATCTTCCGTCTGGAAATATGGTATCAATTATACCTGTCTTTTTGGCAAGTTTTGCTCAAGATTCAAAGTCTAAGGTGAGAGCACCTGATTCTCCAAGTCGCATGCTTGTGGCTAGAAGGTGAGAAGAAATAGTATCTGACTCCCCCGTTTCTCCAGTGGGAGATCCTGCACTTTTACACTGTGGGGGGGAGTCCCCATAAGAAGAAGGGTGTCCAAATATTTATATAGCCCATGAGTCAAGTATTAGAGAGCCAAAGAATAGTGACTAGTCAACAGTTTCCCAGTTAGAGAATTATCCTGGCCTCATTTCACATTATCCTGATGAATCCCTCCGGCTTTCCACACTCCTGGATTAACTGGGCAATTGATGACACTGATTTGCCTATGAGTCCTGGCCAAAGATAGCGGGGTGGAGACAAGGAAGGGGGCCCTTTCTATGGGAAATACACATATAGGACAGTCTCAATAACTAGAGTACTTCATTCTCAAAATAATTCTGCGCCTAAATTGTCTTAAAATCTGGAATAAAAAGAAGTATTTATATCCCCAGTGTTAGATAGTATGCCTGCTATATAGCACTGCTCCATAAATGGTTTTTGAGTGAATGCGTATAAGAGCTACTTTTTATTTGGCACTTAGCTATGTAACAGGCACTGTGAAAAACAATTCATATGCATTATCTAATTCAATTACCATTATTATTATCCTTATTTTACAAATGAGGAAACAGGTGTAATGAAGTTAAGGAACTTGCTCAGTGTTATAGAGCTAGTAAGTGACAGCATCGCCGGAGGGAGCCCTGTTCTATCCAGAGTCAGGACATGGGAGGATTCTGCAAACGTGCGCTCTGCTCTGTGCTCCCAATATATGGCTGCTGGCACATTTTTTCCAGCTCAAAATCTTTGAGCTAAGTTTTATTATTATCAATATAAATATATGACAGAATAGAAACACAGCAGAAACTAGAGATTGTGTTTCTTTCTCTCCATCTATATCTATTTTCTGATACAGTCTATCCAGACCTTTATTTTTCCTCGGGTGAGGAAGGGAGAGTTTTGTGAAAAATAAACACTATTCCCTACCAGAGGGACAGACAAGGACTTTGGGACATGGTCAGGGTCTATGATCTTAGGGAGCAGGAGGAAATAGGACAACTGTTCTACTTACATTTGATTTACAAAGACAAGATTTCTACAACATAAGCCAATTCCTAAACAGAGACTTAACATAGAAAAAAAATCCCATGCATTCTAGAGAGATTAAAAAAAAGGGAAAAAAAAGAAAGTTGACAGTTGCTAATTGGTTAATTAGTGCTTAACTAAAATGACTCCAAATTTGAGCACTCCCAGATGAACAGCAGGAAAAGTAAGCAGGAAACAAATTGAATGCACTTGAAGTGGGATGCACGTGGCTGTTATCAGACGAGCATCTGGCCTGCGTTTTCTTGCCCACCCTTTGTGAGGTAGTACTTTCCTGAAGTAACGTGTGAAAATGCATATAACAAAGGGGATATTCAATAACATTAGTTCACTTCCCTCCTCCAGCCCACCTCCATTCCTTGTCAGCAAGCAGAGGGTCTGAGGCTGCCCCGTGTGTTATCAGCAGAGAGAATGTGAGCATTTCCTGGGTGCCTGCTGTATGTCAGGTACCAGGTTAGACATGGAGGAAAAGTGATAAACTAAACTAACATGGTTCCTATTCTTACGGATCTCATCGTCTTGCACAGGAATAGACTTTAAATCCACGATTACTTACCAATCGTCGTAATGTATGCTATGAAAAGAAAGGGGACAGCCACCCAGAATCTAAGAAGTGGAGAGGACGGACTCCTGAACCAGAAACCGTCTCCCTTTTCTTCTTTCTTCCACCCTCCTTAGCCAAGGATCTCTCACCTGACACAGCTGGACAAGAACCAAATATGGTGGTGGCAGTGTTTACATAAATCCAATTGTACCTGGCCTCCAGCTCAGACTCAAATTTCCATGAAAGCTGGTGAGGAGTTCCATCCAGTGTCCCCATGGAGCTCACACAGGCTCAGCCCCTTTGAGATGCCTCATTCCCCAGGGAAGCTCCTGGCAACATATTCTGAGCTGGAATCTCAGATATCCTTAAAATAGTCCAGCAAAGGGTGTCTGATATGGCAGATGCTCTTGTTTAATTAAATGTCAGCATAGTTACCTCACATTCCCCATGTCCTAAATCTCTGTGTGGCTTTATAGTTAAGCCATTGTTCTTTTTCAGGCACTGAGCTTTGGAGCATCTTTATATCATCAACACAGAAGCATGTAAGAGCTAACATTTGCAGGCAGCTAAAAACTATTGCATAATAATAATATAATAGCTAACAATAATTAAGTACCTACATGCCAAACACATTTTATACATGATCACTTGGAGGAATTATCATCCTACTTCAGGGAGACTGTGCTGCTGTAGCAAGCTAGGACTGGGGGTTTTGAAGTTGAGTTCAGTCCCTAAGAGCTTAAATATTTCAATTTGAAAAGAAGACTTAAAATCAGGATCTCAAAATTGTATTCAACTTCAGGGCAGTGCTTTTTACTATATCACCTAGGGTAAGTTATTTAGCCCCTTGGGCAATGGATCTTAAAGTGAAGATCAATTTTAAAATCCTTTCTCGTACTGTTGTACTATCTACTTCAAACCACTGTTGAATCATGCCTTCTACAAAGAGTGATGGTTGTGAAGAGTTTAAAATCGTTTGCTTTCCCTAGTCAAGAAAATGAGAATCAAAAGAAAAGTAAAATGAAAAGTAAAAGAGAGGCTGATCTTAGTGACTCTTAGACTGAAGCAGCATTTAGTTTCACTTTTTTTTTTTTTCAAAAATGTTTTCTAATTCCCCATGGGTATCTTTCATACCTGGTTAGATAGAAACTTCAGAAGTGAAACTCGAGTTGTTTCCATTGAATGTAAAGTGAAATCCTAATGAGAAAATGTTCTATTTATATAAGGATGAGAATTGGGAGGGGGACAATTTTCCCCTACCACATTTGCAGCAAGCTTTTGAAAAATGGCAATTTAGATAAGGTTTGTCAGTCTTCCCACAATGGCTAGAATTCAAACCTCCGGGAAGTTGGAAATGAGTATTGTCCTCTCAACCAGAGCACAGAACCAAGTTCAATTTTCTGCTTTATTCCAAATTTTTGTGCAACCATTAAACAAATTTTTAAAGTGACTCTTGCAAATTTCTCTGCCAATAAATAGAGAAAAGTGAAATATTTCATGCCCCACCAGAGAGCTGTGAAAATTCATTTTTGTTTGTAAATGCTAATCAAATGATAGGCATGGATACTTGCAAAGTATGGTTTCTCTCTAATTTAAAATTAGCCAGGTTATTGGCTAAGGTCTGAGTAATTATTACAGCTAGAGTCTGGTATATAATTTGGTGCCACTCTTCCCTTTGCATTAATTTGGAGCTAGGTGGGAGCTTTAGGGCTTTCTGTAGAGACAGTGCTTATGATGATTTATTTAAATTCTGACCATGCTTTCTAATTATGTAAATATTCAATCACCACTATTGCTGACTTGACTCTTTAAGATGTTGAGAACATTTTCTATACATAACATTTGGTGAAGTTTCCTGGCTCCTATGCATTAAATGTTATGAGAAAATATGTGTTGCAGGGAAAAAAGAATCAAGCTGAGTGCTTTTTAATAATTCATCATCCTTCCTAGGTGAAAAATCCAGCACTTACATTCAGAAGTACTATCCATGCACCCTGCAATGCTGAAATTGCTTTTGCACTGGAAGAGCTGGCTGTATCACCGGGCCCTCCGTTTCTTTGGGTATGCTAATGGCTATGCCGTACTTTGTGAAGTAGCTGCGCATCTCCTTAGCCGGTCCAGGGCAGAAAGGGGACACCTGGGGCTTGACTGAATTCATAGTAATCAGTTTGAGATGGCTGTACTTTTTCATGTGGAATCCCAAGAGACAAGAAGCAAGCATTAGCAAGTTTGATTATTTCTTGTCGTTATACCCTGTTATCTCTCATCTCCTCCCAAACCTTCTGACGTCCAGCTCCTAAAACTCTCCCCTTGCTTACTGCCCGGCAGCTTCAATGGCTTCCTTGTTCCCTCAAAGCCCAAAAGGCAAACACCACCCACTCTCACCCCCACTCCTGGGGCGAGGCCTGCCAGTGTTCCAACTGCTGCCTGTCTTGCTCCCCACTTTCTTCTGACCTCAAATACCATTTATCAGAATCCAATAACACTCCCCTTCAAATAATGTAGCCCTTCTATCCTTTTCCTCTCTCTTAAACTCTTTTTTTATATTTTTATGTTTTGCACATTTAAAACTTTATTCAACAATCAGCAGTTAACTGTTTGTAGGGGGTGGCAGGTACGTAGGTAACCCACATTTAGGGCTTGTTTGGTGACTCTTCATCCTCATCATGTTTCCTGGGCAACGGCACCTGGATGCAGTATGGGATGTTCCTTACTCCTCGGGCACAGACAGCTTTGTTGAGTCTGGTGTCAATGCGCACATTTGGATTTGGAGTTCCCATCCCCTTCGTGGAAAATTTCTGGTTCCCTTTGAGTGCCTGAGGGGCACACTTCTTAAAACCCACTCCTTGGATGCACTTGTGAATGTTGATGGTGTATCCGCTGGTCACTGCCTCGGTGATGGCTGACGGCCCTTATTCTTGCCACCATTCTTTGTGGGAGCTGTCCTGCCAGGCCCAAGTTGGAAAAGCCCATTAAACTCTTTATCTTCTCACCCTGAATTATTTTTCTTCAATGGATATCAATAAATATATTTTTATATCATTATTTGACTAATATAATGTAAATTATATAAGATATCATGTAATATTATTTGACATATATTTATCTGTCTTCTCCCCCTTGTTACCCCGACTTTTCCCCTCCACAACAATGATCTCAATCTGACGCTTGTTTGTTTTATGTATTTATTGTCTCTCTCCCTGTACTGTATCCTCAATGCCTAGAACAAGGTAATAATTACCTAGAACAAGGTAATAATCATGCAATAAGTACTTGTTAATTGAATGAATGATTGAATCATGGCTCATAACATTCTCTCCAATTTAACAAGGTGTGAAATGTCTTTATTATCTAAAAAAACCTGCAAGCTTTTGAGCATGACATTCAAGGTCTTCCAACAGTCAGGCTCCAAAATTCTGATATACTCTTAACTTCTGCTGCATATCAGCCCCCTCCCTGGCCCATGCAACATCTATCTGTCCCACTCCTGAGGAATAGAACCTGTTCCCAGGATGCACTCAGCATTCTTCCACTCAGGGTTTTGCTCAAGGTGAATTGTTCTCCTCTATATGTGCCTGATTAAATCTTTCCCTTCTGTATTAGTTTGCTAGGGCTGCTGTAACAAAGTACCACAAACTAGGTGACTTCATTAAACCACAGGAATTTGTCTCACAGGTCTGGAGGCTACCTGTATGAAATCGAGTGTCTAAAGGGTTGGTTTCTCCTGAGGTCTGTAAAGAAGAATCTGTTCCGTGCCTCTCTCTCTCTCCTAGCATCTGGGGTTTACTGGCAGTCTTTGGTGTTCCTTGGCGTCTGCTTCGTTGCCCTGATCTCTACCTTTATCTTCACATGGCGTTCTCCCTTTGTGCATGTCTGTGTCCAAATTTCCTCTTTTTGTAAGGACATCAATTAGAGGTCCATGCTCCTGTATGACCTTGTCTTAACTAATTGCATCTGCAATGACCCTATCTCCACATAAGGTCACATTCTGAGGTACTGGGGGCGAGGGCTTCAACACGTGAATTTTTAGAGGACACAATTCAACTTATAACACCTTCCTTCAAAGCCTAGAACAAATAGCACTTCCTCCCAAATGTTTTTCTCATGCTTTTAGTGGGAGTCCCTCTCTATTCTGTGTTCCCATGGTGATAGATGTATTCGTGTCTGTATTCTTCCTTTCACAACACCTGTTTTATTAACTCATTCATGTACCATTCCATACTTACCAGTGCTTAGTTTGTGTCTGGTAACGTGTGGTGAATGAAACATACCACCTGCCCTCACGGAGCTCCTCGAGTGGGAATGAGACTCTAAACTCCAGAAGGGCAGAGACTCAATAAAATTTGATTGAATCAATAATTTCTCTTCAATGTAATATTTGCCACAAGACATACATATGAAAGAGCAACGGGATAACAAAGGAAAATGTTTTTACAGGTGAGACACTTGCTTTTTTCTGGGAAAGTCAGTAGAATTTTGGCTTGATTCAATGGGGAACAACAGAGATTCCAGTAGAGGTGGCAATAGTTTGGGCGAGGCATGAGAGAACAAGTCATGTTTGTGGTATTGCAAGTAGTCAAGATACCTGGAGTGTAGGAGTATGGGGAAAGACGGGAGGGGTAATCAGGAGTCATCGCATGAATGTCCTTAGCGTCATGAGGGGGAAATCAGATGTGGCTGGATAGTGAATGCAATTTTTGTTTTCTCCAAATTTGTCTATAGCCCCCAAATTGAGGAAATTGCTGTTAAGAGGAGAGACAACTTATTAGATCTTATTAAGATGAATCCAAAGCAGTTTTTCTTCTCTTCCCCCCCCACTCCCCTTCTGGCTTATATTAAGAATTCAGTTTCTTGAAGAGGGGATTGATAGAGGCAATGAATGTTATGCTTAGAGGACAAGTACTTTGCATTTCTTCCTTCCTTTGTATCCTCTCCCAAACCAAGAAAGGGAGCACTCAGAATGAGATAGATAGAGTTAGATGATAGATAGATGGAATGCATGAGAGAGACATTCAGAGAGGCTGGGGATGCCTACAGAAAAAGAGACCAGCATTTCACCCCTAAGTTGATGCTTGTTCAGCTATAGAAACTCTTAGGCCCTTCCCAGTGGAGCTACCAGAGTGGAGAGCATCCTTGGGAATCATACATGTACCAGGCTGTATATATGTCCTGATTAGAGCCTGAAGGTGAGTAGCTGGGTAGAGCTCTGGCAACAAGACTGGGAGTGAGGGGAGGGCAGGACAGGTTCCTCTCCCAGCATCATTGTGGTTGAGTGCGCCTCATAGTTGATCACCCAAGGAAGACCTACCTCCCACGGTGAGGGGGCCTCAGGAATAAGACACAGTGAGTTGAGTTATTGGGACAAGAACTATTGAGCAGGAGTGTTGGAGGCATGGAAGGGTCCAAAATAGGCTCGCCTGAAAATACTTCACCCATGCATGAATTGTGCAGTGTGGAGATCCCTCCAAAGAACCCACAAATGTGCTTCACAAGACAGCCAGCATGTGGATACTGCCACTAGGAGGGCACGGATCGTTAACAGAAAATTGCATATGCCCCTATCTGATTAAATGACTCTTCTCCTCTTTATACCTTGGGCCCTGTTCACAAGCCCAGATCCTAGAGCTAAAGCAACACTGAGAGGGGTAATCAGAAGAAAACATAAGAAAAGACCATGCTCCACAACTGCTGCAGTGCCCCTAGCTTTGAATTGGATACGGAACTGAAGCTTTAACTCAGACTGGGTGGGATTTATTTCTGCATCTGAGCTGCAAATGGATTGTATCATCTGATGCAGTCCATTTAATAAGCCTTCTACACAGAACTTATAATGGCTGCAGAGTTACTAAAGGTTTTAAGTCAAGGATACATGTACTCGAGTTGTTGTTTTAAAAGTAACACCAGTGAAATCCAACACATCTTCCACAGCCGAACCATCATTTACTCAGGTGAGTCTTCAACCCCCTCACCTTGGTCAGTTCTCTCTATTTCTAATATTTATCCTTACACAGTATTTGCCTCTATTTCAGAGAAGGACAGGCTAGTTTTTCACTTATTATTGACATTCTTTAATAAATGCCTCTTTTCTACACTGGCATGGAAGCTTAATCAGAGCAGAAACTGCCTTTTCATCTTTTTTTTTTTTTTGCTATTTTATCCTTAGGGCCTAGCCCAGATATTTATTTTATCCATAAAAATTCTTACTAAATACAAGAAAAAATGCATACAATATTTTCCATGACTGCACTCTAAATTTTCTCAAAGTGGGAACTATGTCATATTGGTATTTCTATTTCTGAATGTATCTAGATTAGCACTCAGTAACTCTGTTAAAATGAAATTAATGTTGAATAGTTCTAGTGATTTTGAAGTTCAAGGTATCTGAGCATTTCCATACAACATCTGGAGCCTCTGGATGTTCCTTCCTATTGTCTATCCTTTTCTACTGGTCTCAATCCTGTTATCTTATCTCCCAACAACTGCTTAATGTACTATTACTCTGAAAGCTTTCCAAAACTTTCCAACCCTCACTTGAGAGTTATGGTTTTATTTGTCCTACTCTCCAAACACATTTGAAGTGGGTCCTGAAATTGAGGTTCGTGGCAACTAGAGGTGACCGTTTGCCATGAGCAATGAAGAAGGGAAGGGAACAGGGAAGAGCTGGCGTTACAGGAGGAAAGCTTTCTGCTGCGCTGGTTGGGATGGGGCCGACAAGGAAATGGGTGTGCAAGGTCACTAGGAGCCCAGCTCCCACTGCACTATTTTCCCTTTGTGTTGAGTGTCTACTACCTGGATGAGAATCCCTTTCTTCTGCTTCACCTCTCTTCTTACTATGACCCAAGCAAAGTTTTATAGTAAAACTTCTGTTCAGATGAATTAGCGGCTGTCGGCAGTGAGGTCACAGACAACACACAGTGCTGTTTCTGCCATTCTAATAGATCAGATCAGAAGCTTTCATTAAAAGCCAGGAGAGAACCGAAATTTTTCAAATTTGCTAACCTTACTTACTCCCTAACCCCTTTCCAGGAATTCCTAACACTCCTAAAGAAAGCGACTATTAGGCCAAGCACATTTTCTAAGTATGAAGGAGAACTAAAGTTATTAATAAATAGACTAGCAAAATGCTGTGGAAATTAATCAAGCTCCTCATATTAGTTTTTCTTGTGTCTAAGGGCCAGGTCTATGAGTAGAAACTCATAATGTTTCTTCTCTCTGTCTCTCTGTCTCTGTCT
>NW_017731544.1:877748-890780 GCF_001890085.2 Hipposideros armiger | reverse complement strand
TATTTATGAATAAGCTAGTTGAACATGCCCACCTTGAGCTTGGATGTGGATACTAAAGACAAATGTGTCAATATTGTGATTTGACAAAGGTAGAGAATAGGAAGTTGGAGGATTACAAATGTGAAAGATTTGAGATTTAAAGGGTCAAAATATGAAAGTAAATGCAACTTCATTAACACTGCAATAATTTCCTGAGGAAGAAGCTAATCTGATATTGGCAGTCTTAACTGTAAAATTGCATTGTTTGTTACTGTTGTTTTTCTATTATGTTAGTTAGCTAATTAATTGAAACTGAGCTTGTTGTCCAATTAAATTTTAATTAATACACTAATTGGAACTAGTCAAACAAAGCATTGCTTACTAGCAGCCCTTTGGAACCTGCTTTTGAACAGATCAAAATGATTTATAATTTGTTGTCAATGATTTATATGTAAATAATATTGCTAAAGGGCATGAGGGAATCTTGAAAAGTTTATTCTCAAGAGGTTTAAACTTCTTTCCCACTTGTAATCTTATTTATGTTTATTATTAATTAATTTTCTTAGCATAATATATTCACAGAGAGTAACAAAATATTATAAATCAGCTTTTCCTCTACTTGTTTTAAAAATTCTAAACTTATGGCAAGTAAATTAATAGAATGTTTTCTTCTATTTTATTTTGTCTTTCAAATAGATGCTCATCAGTGTCTATTTATAAGAACTAATTTAACTAAATTTAGTTTAAATATGGCTTTTTTTTTAAAGAGAAAGCATGAAATTGATTGGCTGATTTATTCTTTCCTTTCCTGCTTCCCTTTCTTCCTCTGTTGACTTAAGAAATGTCCAAACCTGTAGAGAATTTTTATGAGATAATTTGAGCCAAACTGACACCAATTGCCCAGAAGCAAAATCTCAAGAAATTGAGAAAATGCTCTGGAGAATGGAAGTCTTGCCGCTTATTTTATACATTAGACTCAAGGAAGGAGACATCAGAGGTTTACTTGAGACCCACTGGTGGTAGATTAAGGGGAAGAGACAGCAAAATGGGATTATCTCCGGGATTGGATAAAAGGTAAAATGGAGACACATACTTCTTTCACATTGGTGGGTGCAGGACAGTTAACATTTACAGTACCTAGCGATGGTATTTGAGGAACAAGATAATAATGAGCAGGTCAGTGGTCTCCTGCTCTGGTGAGAGGCTATGCCCTGAGGGGTCTGGAAAAAGGGGATTATTCTGACATTCCAAGGGTATGTTCTCTTAGATGAAAAAAAGACAATAAACAGACTCACTTAAGGTAAAGATTGACCTTTGTCAAGGAAGCTACAGGCCAAGGATGTGACTACCTTCCATGACTCACTTTTAGTTAGGAATTTTTATGTTCAGACTACCACCCTGTGCAGTTACTTTCCGTCTCTGAGTTTATAAGGCCCGCCGTACAGGCCTCCCCTGAGCTTGTCAGGTTCAGTGTGTGTTCTCTTTTTCATCCACACTTCCCTCCTTCCTTCCTCTCTACTTCTGTTCCTCCCTCCATCCTTTTCTTCCTTGCTGCTATTTTGCCAGAAGGTCCTGGGCCTTTATGTTTGTGTGTGGGACACACTAATCAAGTGTTTTTGTTAAATGTAATTTTAACCAAAGATATTTTACACTTATGTAGCACTTGGATGAAAATTTTCTCCTTTAATTCTCACAATTTTAAGATATTTAGGAAAAACTCTATTTTTCCATTTTACAGATGGGAAATTAAATCTCAGAGAAGCAAACTATCAGACTCAAGATCAATAGTCACTAAATAATAGAATTGCTATTATTGCAATACACTTGCCAATATTAACCAACTTACATGCCATAAAATTACAGAGTAAAATATCTATTAAGTGTTTCATGATTATACCATGTAGTCACATGGCAGAATCTGGTCTACCTGCAAATAGTATTTTTTTCCCTCTGCTTTCATTGCTCTTTTTTCTGTCTGAAGGGGCTAAGAGAACACTTGTATCTCTCCCTCTTAGATAAACTTAGACCCACACCAATTCCACTTTCCAAAAACAGAATTCTCTGAAACCCGATCTGAAAAACTCAGAATATTTTAAAAGGTATTCTCACTCTCTATTTTCACCTACAAATGTTCATTTTTTGCACTAGATCAAAACAACTTCCTATTTCTCTTATAAGATGAGACCAGGGTCCTTATCTAATGCTTTTCCCATGAAGCTAGACAAAAGGGTCACGCAATTTAGATATAACTTTAGCTTGTGATTTTGAGTAATGTACCTATGTTGAACCAGTGTCACCTTGCCCATTATAATTTTACATTTGTACTGTGTAAATGTCCAGAACTAAGCATTTTTCATTTTTAAAATATCTAAAGCCACTTTCTTTAACAAGCACATGATCTCTATACCTCTTCTAACCTTCTAAAAATTTCCTAACTTGATAGATATGTGAATTAAAAAAATAATCAGTAGGAAAGCATGTTCCCCATTAACTTAGGAAAAAAGTGGTTCATCCATTAAAAGCAAAACAAAAAAAAAAGCCTGACAATAACGTTCCATAGAAATATTTCTGAAGAGTCAGATACAATCATCGTTAAAGAGCTGATACAGAAAACGCAGCACAGTATACTGGGACTGCATTGACAATTAGTGGATGTAGGCAGCTGCATAAATTACAATTACATTGTTATTAAATGACTTTAGGATAGGTGGCATGGGAATGTGTTGCCCTCTTACAGGCCCTCCCTCACCCCCTTTCTAAATTCCATAGTCCTACTACTCAACTGACAGGAGCTAAAGCAGCATAAAATTTAACCTGCATTTCCAAGGCATCTCTAGCTTGCAGCTAGACATGATGTTATTATTTAGAAAGTAATCATTTCTTATTTATATTTATTGATATAACAAATATTATATAACAAATATAATTGTTATAAATTTCATTTGCTCTTACACCCACTTATAGATTCGCGTTCACCACCAAGAATTTCTAGGAAACCCAAAGGGCTCTTTTATGTGTACTTGGGAGCAATTATGCCCCGATGGGACTCTGCTAATGCTCCCTTAGGTTCCAAAGATCCTTTTGGGCACCATGATCTTCTAGTAAGCTCCACCACTGCTCCCCCAGGCATCACTGCCAATGCACTCACTTAAGTACTATAGTAGATAAATGGGCAGGGGGTGGAATGCCTCCTTTCCCTTTGTGTTGTATGTCAGAAGGGTCTCCAAGCAGCACTGCCTGTATGCCACCATTTTCAGAGCTTTTATATGAAACTGCTCTTTCAGGTTTCAGTTCTCATTTTCTTTCTTTCTGGATATCTATCCAGGCTGGAGATGAATTTGAGTGACAACCATTATGTTGTACTCAAAATTCTCATTCTCTTTCAGTGACAGTGGCTTTGTTATAAATGTGTCATGCCTGCTTCCTTCTTCCCTTTAGATGAACACTTTTCTAGGAGGCTTCTCAGACCTTGTGAAAATAGACTTAAGTCAGGGACATACCAAAGTTTCCTAGACATATCAGAATGTCAGCACTAGGCGTAGGTTGGACTGAGAATAAAATCCTTGTTGTAGAAATAAGAACACATTTATAGACTAGCAGAACTAAGAGGTTACTCTTAGTAACTAAGAGGTTAAGCAGAACTCTGATGTTTAGTTCAAAAGATAAAAAAAAATAATAATGGCAATTTCAGAGGGAAGCAACTTAATCCTTAATAGTCATATTCATTTGGGAAAGAGAGCCTCAGTGAAAACTGTGTAGGTTAGAGTCAGCTTGGAGTTCCAAAATGGACCCCAAAAATGAGAAAAATAATTTTGGAAATAGAGGCTTGGTTTTATCACTTATTGGTTGTGAAATCTTTGTTATCTTTAATTTTTTCATCTGTAAAATGATAGTTCCTAATAGTATACAGAGAAGATTACGGACTTTGGTGCTACATTCCTTCTCTTTGGACAAGAAACCATGTAATAAGTTTTTACTCCTTCCTTTCAATTAGTGAATATATATATATAATTTTCTTATTATTTTCTTATTTATATTATTTTCTAATATTATATATTATTTTCTTTTTAATGTGAGATTTAAAAAATATTTTGTAGAATACTTTTTGTAATGTATGAATGTCAAAAGCAAGCTATTTTAGTATTTTGCAATTATGTCACATCTATAAAATCCAGATAAGACAGCCTGAACAGTCTCCTTTTGGCAAAAATCCTTCATCCTTAGTTGTGTCACCCACCTCAAGCTTGTACCAATCACCACATGATAGCCCATAAGTCTTGTGACAAGGTGTTAGGGTAAGGAAAGTGACTTTATTCAGAAAGCCAAAGCTGAGAAGGTGACGGACTAGCGTCCCAAAGAACTGTCTTAAAAAATTACAGAATTTTGCCTTCTTTTATGTCAAGGCAAGGGGGAGATGGGAGAGGCAAGAGGTGACTGAGGACTGCAGACATCTGGGCACCAGCAGGGGTCCAAGGGAGATTGTGAAACTTCTTGGCTCTTAGTCTGTTGACTCTAGTTGATATGAGTCTGCTCATGAGGTTCCTGCAAATCTTTGATAAGCAGCCGTGATTTTTGTACCTACTCCCCTTATCTCCTTGGGAGAGGCACTACCTAGTAAAGGGCTGTTTTTGTAAAACTCAAGCTGCCAGCAGAATTCCTCTAATGATTAGCATGTCCATAGGCAAGACTAAGCAGAAGCTGTTAACCTGAAGTCATGGGAACAAAGCAGGCTTGAACACGATGAAGTCAGCGAGGCTGAGCATTTCACTCTCTTCCAGTTCCAGTTTTCTTCTGCTGGTTCTTCACAATGACCTGTTTTCAGTTGCTCAGGGGCCAGGCCTAAGAGGAGTGGAGAAAAAAAGTGGGGAACAACCATTGATGCTGGTTAAATCTTATTGAATTCGCCTCCCTCTTCTCTTGGGATCCTGGAGGCACCATGAGACAGTGGGGGAAAATAACTAATTTGACATTATTTGCATACATGGAACACTGGAGAAGCTTTGCCTTTAGCCACTGAATTTCTCAGCCTGATTGAGAAGAGCCAGGGGTTAAAATGGATGTGCATGACTCTTCCCTCTAAATTCACTGAGGTCTGTCCCTAGAACCCAAACTTTACTCTCAGTAGTGAGTTACTGGGAGAATTTAGCTTTGTGCACTATGACTAGAGTAGTCATCGTGTGAGACAGAATATCAGAACTGATTCGTCAAACAGTCATTGACTGCTATGGCTGAGCATCCAAGTCTCAGTGAAGACAGAAGTTCTGCATTAGGAATGCCATGTCGACCAGCCTGGAATTAAAAATTAAAACTCTAACAACAGAATCAATTTTCCATTCTTAACAGTTCACCATAATTAAACCCATATTGTCCCAAGAGTCTTTGGGGAATATTTCTCGGCTGCTACATCCTGTTCTTCATTGAAGTGATGATTGCTGCCATAGAGGCCAGAGAGGAACAAAGTCATCAAGACAGGATGTCCTTCCCTGTAATATCTACATTCTAGATGTTCGCTGTTCTGATTTGCTGGTGGAGCTGCTGCGTTCACACTGTGCTGCCACAGGAAGTGCAAATAAGAATTATACTCTTCATTGCCCTGCAGGCTGCACTCATCATAGGCTACAGAGAAGAGCTGCTTTGTGACCCTACTATCTCCACAAATCTTAGTAAAATAACATCTTAAAGTGTCTTTGGACTTTTGACATATACAGGGTTTCATGATTTGGGTACAGAAAAAGATAATGACCAAATTTTTAATGTTACATTTTTACATCCCTAAGTTGCTTCATATATACTTTAATTTTTTCTGCAGCATGATGCTATTTTCTTTTAATGAGTAATACATCAGTGCCCCTGAAATGATCCAATTGTCTTCAGTGATTTTTTTAGGAAGAATATGCTTTCAAAGATGTCATCTATTTTCAGAGAAGGAGGCACTATTAACAGTTAGCATGCTAGTCCAGCACTGCACTTAATGACAGAACTACCTGAGATGAGATTTGGGATACAAAATTTTAAATGCTTCATATAAGGGTAACTTACTTTGTGCTTGAGCAGTGCTTGCCAATTAGTTCTACATGTTGTCAAAATTCTTCCAACATTCCCGTTTTATAGCGTAATAACCTTAGCCTGCTTCTTACCTGATTTGTACCTCTGTTAGCTTTCCTCAACAGATTGCATTGTGTGAAGAAAATCAATAGTTCCATTTTAACAGCAGTGAGATGGATAAGGCCAGGAAGAGTTTCATTCAGTCAAGCTTTGCCTCCTCCTGATAGGAAAATACATGTTTTCCCTATTTCCAGCTGCACAGTTTGCAAGCAGCAATTGGCAGTATGTCTGAACTTCCTGAGTTTAGATCTAGAGGCTCTTTAAGGTCTTACAGCATGTGTTATGAATGTATCTATAACCACCCTAGTTTGCCAAGTTCAGTTCCATAGAGTTTTCTATCCTCGAACATGCTAAATAAATGTTAAGGCTAGCTAAGTAACGAAGAAAGCTGTTAATCACCTGCAAAGCTAGGAGGTAGTGATTGAACAAAGAGAAATCAAAACACTTTCCACATGTCGAAAGGTGCAAGGTGACTGTGATTATGTTTTTGATTTTAAATACCTGTCAAAGGCAGTAGGAATTGTAACCTACTTAATTTTGCTGATTGTGAGGGGAAGAAATAATGAGGCATCGATTTAATCAGAGCTGGAAGCCATTTATGTGCACTTGAGCATAATTAATTCATATGTATATTCTAGCGAGTATAGGGCTATTGCTACTTTTGAAAATCCAAATAGAACATACTAGTAGAAAATTGCCTTGTAGCAAAAACTGTATTTATTATACCGTTTATCATGGTAGGATGAATTTATATTAAAAATCATGACTCCTACACAGAAATAGTAGTAGTAGT
Source organism: Hipposideros armiger (assembly GCF_001890085.2). NCBI lineage: Eukaryota > Metazoa > Chordata > Mammalia > Chiroptera > Hipposideridae > Hipposideros > Hipposideros armiger. Next base: position 883,903 of record NW_017731544.1, on the reverse strand, counting down.
CATAAACCGGAATGTCACTTAAATGAACAGTGCTGGGAACAAGCAGACCTGAGAAGAACCAGACTTTGGTTTTCTGTTTCACTACTCACTCTCACCTTTCCAAGAACAATGTCCTTCTTGTTTTCTCACTGCCTTTTTCTCACCTAAACTTTCCAGAGCTGTGCCACTTTAGCCACATGTCTACCCATTCCTATGAACTCTCTTTCTCTAGGAGTAAGCTCACAAAATTCTGTTGGGTTGTCGGAAAAGTCATGACGTATTTTTTCTATGTTTTTCATTGCAAAAAATGCGTCTTCACTTTTGCGACAACCCAAAATTAATAATCATTTACAGAGTGGTTTACACCTTATAAAGAATATAATTTTCATTTCTTAATGCAGTCCTCTAGTAAGATCCTTTTAATCCCAGATGTACACATGGAAACTGAGGCTCCGAACCATCGAGAGCCATTGTCCATGGCCAAATGCTAGTGGCAGCCGAGTAGGGAAAGAAGCAGGACTGCCACCACCCATAATCATGCCGCTCTGAGTGTTTCTGCACATGTTAAGTCTGATCCACTTGTATCTCAGTTGTCTGGGTATTTGTTACAAATATTGATTTCTGGGCTCCCTACCAGNCCAAGACAGGAACTCAGCTCTGGCCATTATAGGTAGAAATTGAAACATAGTTAGGATAAGTTAGTCATTAGTCTAGAACAGATCCAGCTGTACCCTGTAACAGAAACATCATGAGGAAGTAAAACTCTGAGAAAAACAAACTTCTAAGGAAAATAGACCCTGGGAAGGAAGGAACATTGAAACTATGTAGAAAACAATTTCCTAATGGGTGAAGGTTTAAACTTGGAAAAACAACTCTGGGAAAAACAGCTCAATGATGTAAATAGTCAACTGCCCAGTATAAAAGGAACATGGTGTAAGCATAAAGAGAGACATTAATTCTTGAAAAAGCCCTCCTGTGTCTCTGCGCATTTTCTTTTTCCTCGCCAACACTGCCTCCACCTGAGGGAACCCCTGGACCTGTGGGAGCTGGTCTCTTGCACCCAGAGGCCTGCTGCTAATGCCAGTTTCCTTAAGTTTCAACCATTGATAAAGCCCCATGCAGCACGCAAGTTGGGTGAGGCAGGGTCTTAGGTAATCACTAGAGTGGGAACAGTTGTAGTAAATAGGTTAATGTAGACTCAGTTTGTGCCGGTGCTGAGCCTGTAGTAACTCAGCAAACGTCTCAGAGCACATTGAGGCCAGTCGGTGCCTGCCTGGGGCATGTGGACTCTGATAGTTTTCCAAGAAAGAGTGTAATGTAGGAGGGGCTGGCTGCTCATAGAGAAAGTACCTCTGGCTATGTGCAAGTTGGGTGTGATGGAATTTTGCTGAGTCAGCAGAGTGGAGCAGTGGAGCTCAACAAACCAATCAGATTCAGATTTGGCCAGTGAGGGCGGGCTCAACACAGGAAAGATGGCCCCCGGCTGCTGGCTGCACTGAAGGAGGAGCACTCCTAGAGAAAATGCAGGCTGTCTTCCAGTTCTCCCCCAGAAGCCACACACCTCAGTCTGACCCCCATATGTCTCTGAGGACCTCCAAGTCACCATCCCTCCGCTGGAGCCCAAGGTGAGTGCCTGTGAATGAGTGAGTCTGTGTGTGGGCAGTTTAAGAGTATGTCTGGGTTTCCCACAGCCTTCTCTCCCACCCAAATGGTTGGAACCCCCACTGTTTTTCACAGCCAGTTGTTGTGGGGGCTCTTCTCCTGGCACCAGTACTTCAGGCTGGGGAGCCTGGTATGAGGTACTGGGGTCCCTTGTCTCTACTGGGGGAAGTACCATGGCTGAGATATCCCTCCTGGTTCTCAACTGCCACACGGAGGTTTGGGGCCTGTTCTGCGTCTGTGCCCCTCCTACCAGTCTCGCTGTGACTTCTTTTTTATATTTTTAGTTATAGAACTTCTGTTAGGCTAGACTTCAGATGGTTCTCCAGGTTGATTTTTTTTCTATAATTTAGTTGTAATTTTAATGTGTTCATGGAAGGATGCAGGCATAGTATTGATCTACTCTGCCATCTTGAATCTCTCTCATCCATGTTGTTTTGTGTATTAGTATTTTCTTTTTTATTACTGAGTAGTATTTCATTGTATAAATGCACTACAATTTGTTTATCCATTTACCTGATAGGCTATTTGGTTGTTTCCAGTTTGGGCTATTCTGAATACCACTGCAGTGTCATTAATTCCGTGTATGCCTTTTACAGACATATGCTTTTATTTATTTTGTGGAAATACCTAAGAGTAAAAGAGATGGGTTGTATGATAGGTATTGTTTATCTTCATAAAAATTGATAAAATGTTTTTGAAAGTGGTTGTATATTTTATACTCCTATTAGCAATATATGAGAATTTACTTTATTTTCCTAATGACTAATGATGTTGAGATGTTTTCATGTGATTATTGACATTCCTATATTTTTTTGGGTAAAATATCTATTCAAGTCTTTTGCTCATTTTAAAAGTTGGCTTGTCTTATTATTCAGTTGTAAGAGTTCTTTATGTATCTTTATCTCCATATGAAATTAATGTTTTACACATTTATATATTCTAGATACAAGTCATGTGTTATAAATTGCACATATTTTTCCTCATTGTTGCTTGGATTTTCATTTTCTTAAAATTATATTTAAAAAACAGATGTTTGAGTATTTTTTCCTTAGTGCTTTTTATGATTTAAAAAAATCTTTGCTTACTACAATGTCACCATTTTAAAGTAAAAAATTATCTCTGATTCAAGGCATTATTTACAGGTTATTCAGTAGTGATGTTTATGATTGCTGAATTCATGATTATTAGAGCTGGAGGAGCATGGATCTAATTCATCTAATTGCCACCCCAGTTGTTTAGCTGATGATTAAGCATATAGGTGGTTAACTCAAGCCATATGGGACACCATCAAAATGGGATTGCATCAGTCATAATATTCCCACTAACTGATCTTAGTAGCTCTTGTTCTGCAGGCACCAAAGAAGCACAAATTGGTTAACAGTCACATAGTTGCAAACAGAAACCAGACCAGTTTTAAGCAATAAATGGATTTATAGGACGGGTCTTGAGTAGCTCACAAGCTTTGGGGGAATCTGTAAAAGTTGTTTTGGAAAACAGGCAGGAACCAAGAGAGCTCTTGAGGTTGAAAGGCAGGAAGATTCTGGCATGATACTTTTTTTATGCTCAATGGCTCTGCTGATATCTCTGTTGAGTATTTCTCCCAAACATCTAGATTGCTATTGGCTCCAGTGAATTTTAACCCTCCCTTAATTTTTGCATTATTTGTTCATGACTCAGATTTTGTACAAAAGTATTAGATTCATTTAGTTATACTTATTGATCATATTTTTTGAGTGTCAAGCAGTGTTCTAGATGCTGGGGGTATACTAATGAACAAATATAGAAAAATGTTCTTCATTATGAAGCTTATGGTATTATGAAGCTTATAGGAAAATGCAGACAATAACAATATGATAAATAAATGAAATATATAATATGATGACATGCCTGTGACTTGCATTCTGGAAGTAGGTAGAAGGTGTATCTCCCCATTATGGCTTCTATAATAATCAAAGTGGGCACTTCATCACATATATTGAAATGGGGAGTTCCCCAACGTGGAGAAGAAATTGGATGTTGGGGAGAAAAAAAGAAAGAAAGAAAAGTATTATAATACAGATGTTGTTTAATTTAATGAATGGATGAATGCTTTCTATCATTTCATATCTACCCAATAACTTTTATTGACTTCTTTGTTCCAGAGACGGTACAAGTCACTTTGACATATATTACTTCATTTTATTCTGACAATTCTGTAATCTCTAAATTGCTATCTATATTTTTATTTCGAGATAAAGCAACTGGGTGTTCAGAGTGGTTATTTAGCTTTTTTGAAGTTGGAAAACAGGATTTATTGCCAAGTGCTTTCATTTAGTATCATTTGTTTCTTTCACTATGCTATTCTTCCAGTTAATGGAAAGTTTTGGTTACTGGGACCTCAGATGGTGAAAAGTATATTGTGTGTTCATTTACCTTCCTTCACATGGCTCCAGTTTCCCACCCTTATAAGTGAAAAATACCACAAATGCCCCTAATTCACAAAATGAGCCTTAGTGATTTTACCTGTGGTCCTCACAAATACTTCAAAATAATAACTGGCCCCTACTGCAGTTCAGGGCTGATTATTTCCACTTCTGGTGATACAAAATTGAAGTAAGAGAAGCAATTACTGCATCTTGCTCTGACTGATGAAGTGCTTCTCATTCATATCAAGTCAGACCATAAAATTCATAAAACTGCATAAAGAATTACCAGCAAGTAGGAAACTGTTCCCACTGATCCCAGAAACACTCAGAGAGTCACTGATCTGGGGGTCACAAGAAAGATCATTATCGTTGCTTGTTTTCTTCCATTAAGTGTTTACACTTGGCAATAAGCTCAAGGTTATGCTGTCAGTGCAAGATCATTAGCTTTACAATTTTTCAAAAGGCATTTGCCTTAGCAAATGTTCATTCCCAACCTCAGAGAACATGTTTATGTCCAGGTGTAAATCCTGTTGCTGGAAGATCTGCTTGCTAATTACACTGGCTGCTGTTCTTTATTTCTCTGTGCACGAATTGGGCAGCTGAAATTCATCAGAAAACCTCTCTTCCTGAACGACATTATCTGAAGTTTTTAGCAGAAGCTTGGGTGGTTGAGCCTTGGTAAGCAATTTTCTCCTGTCAGCTATCCAGGGCCAGATCTAAGGAGCTGTATTCCTTTCACCCCAGTGTTATCAAGGCAACTAGAAAAAGTGACAGAGGTCTAGCTGTTTTTGGTTAAAGTGATGTCAGATTGATATCAGAAAATGTTCAAGCTTATGAATATCTTCCTCTATTTTCTCTGATTGCCTCTGGAAAAGGAAAGGGGTGAGGTTTGGTGGTGGTGGTGGAGGGGGGAGCTTTGGCAGGTGCGCCTGGGAATTGAAAGTGCAACTAGAATATGGCAAGCACTGTGCTCGGGGCTTGAGCTACAAGATTGGCATTGTCCCTACCTTCACAAATTCTAGAAAAACAAAATCCTCAGTCTAGAGAAGAGAAGGCCATGTAAAGAAATAATTTCAATAATGTATGATAATTCATACAAGAGAATTATATTTTTCTACCGATGCAAAATAAATGGCTTCTTCTATGGAGTAGATTGATACGGTATATTGATTAGGGTTCTTCAGATAGACAGAACCAATAGGATGGAGATGTNGCCCCAAAGTTATGTCCCTTTCCTGCAGGGTCAAGTCTTTGTTCCAATCTGGGGCAACCCTGAAGGGCCCTCCCAGCTACAGAGCTCCCCGTAGGATTGAGTGAAAGGTTTGTTGCAATTTCATCACAGTTTAACTTCTCCCTCTGCCCAGTTCCACTGCACTCACCCCTCACAGGTGTAGACCTGGAGTACACACCCTATTCCACCTCCTATATGCAAATTTCAAAGACTCTGAGTCTATTTCCAGGGAACCAGTCCTACAATTGGGCCTTTTGAGGACAATGCGTGATTATTTCCTCCAAAGTCTAATGAGAGGTGCTGAGACATCCATGCTGAATATACTTAAAGGGAGCAGAACTAGGCTGTGGCCATGACTCCTTATCAAACATTCCAGACTATTTGACGTAAAAACTGAAGAATGATATAGACCTATGGAAAGAATGATTGAATTTTCTCCTTCCTTCTCTGTGGGTTATCCCAGGCTCCACTTCAAGTCAAAGAAGAGAGCCCTAGAATATCCTTCAATTGAGGTTGGGGCTGTCTATACAGAGACACATTTTAATCTCAGGTGGAAATTACCAGGGCTGCAGAATTGTGAGTCTTGAGGCAACTCTGGGGCCCAACAGAACACCATAAGAGAGTTCTTGGGGGAGCTGGACAAGTCATCATCTTAAGTTGGGGCCACATGTTACTGTGCTCCTTGCTTTATATTTGGAGAAGCCTAAAGATACACAGGAAGTTAGAACAACCTGCATTTTCAGGGAGAAAACAAAAGGTGACTGAGGGAATAGCGGCAAGGAGGCATGAGTTTCCATGTCCCAGGTGGCTGCTGGGGACAGTAGCTGTACTAGAGCTGTGTTGATGTGACTTCATTAATAAAAGGCCAAGGGGTATCT
>NW_017731544.1:867449-871568 GCF_001890085.2 Hipposideros armiger | reverse complement strand
GACAACCCAATAGGTTTTCAAACTCTTGCTTTCTCTCTTCTCCTGGTACATCTATGATGCGAATGTTGTTACCTTTGATGTTGTCCCAGAGTCTTTTAAACCATCCTCATTTTTTTGTATTGTTTTTTTCTTTTTGCTGTTTCTATTGGGTGTTTTTTGCTACTTTGTCTTCCAAATTGCTGATTCAATCCCCTGCTTCATCTAGTCTGCTGATGATTGTTTCTAGTGCATTTTTCACTTCAGTTATTGTATTCTTCACTTCTGATTGAATTTTTTTATAGTTTCTATGTCCTTTTTTATGCTTGCAATCTCTTTGTTGAAGTTCTCAGTAAGTCCCCTGAACATCTTTATAAATGGTCTCTGGCAGGTCGCTTTTTCTGGATTTTTTCTCCTGTTCTTTAATTTGGGGTGCATTTCTTTGTTTCCTCATTTTGGCTTTCTCTCTGTGCTTGTTTCTATGTATTTGGTAGATCTGCTATATCGCCCCTTCTTGACGGGTGGCCTTATATAGTAGGGGCCCAGGTGACCAGGGAGACTGTGCTCCAGGAATGTCTTTTGTGTGGGTTGTGTGTGGGCCCTCTTGTTATAGTTGAGCTTTGATTGCCATTAGCACATCAATGAGTGGAACTGACACTCAGGCTGACTGGCTGTAGGTTTTGGCCACATCCATAGCTTACTGGCTGCTGTGCAGGGGGCTTACTCCAAAGAGTGGGATTTGCCCTAGTGGGCTTTGGTGCCTATTGAGACTGTCCTTTGTGTGTGCCATTTGTGGGGCTAATTGGGCAGTGATCTATTGTGGTCTGAAGCCAACCTCCAAATATATTGGGTCTGCTATCTCTTTGGCAGGAGGGTGAGTGGGTGGGGCAGGGATAGGGGAAGGCTCTGGTGCAGGTCCAGGTCAGTCACTGCCTATAACTGGCCAGGAGCTACCTGTTAGGAGCTACAAAGCAATCTGTAGTTGTTCTCTGCCTGTGCTAAACATGAAGGTACAAAAGAGAGGCATGTAGGAAAGGATGCGAACTGAGGAGAGCTGCCATCAGTACCAGGCCTGGGGTAACTCTGCAAAAAGCCAGGACATCCAGCTGTTGGGAGCCGGCCGCATCTCAGTGTTTGACATGGCCAAGCACACTGCAATTGTGACAAATTCTGAAGCTCTGACTGAGAAACAGATACTGCTTTATATCTTAAAAAAATTTTAAATTCCCCTTTGGATGCCCCCAAGTAGGATGAAGATCTGACACCCTTTCTTATATTGGTTGTTTAGTTTATCTTAACTGAATAAGTGAGTTTTAGACATATTGCAATAATTCTGTTTTGCTGTTAGTTTCTTAGTAATAGACAAGTTATGCACCTTATAATTCTTAAGATCCTGTTTAGACAGTAGTGTTTGAAATAATTGCTAAGTAGTAAACATCCTTTAAGCACCAAGACAGGAACTCAGCTCTGGCCATTATANAAAATGTAGGATAAAAGTACAAAGTCATAAAAACGAAGGTGAAAAGACGTGGAAGATGGATCAAATAGACATAACTTAGACATAATGAGAATTGCAAAAGATAAAGGAATATATAGAAGAGAAGGTACAATTTAGAAGGAGGAGGAAGGGGAAGAGGAGGAAGAAAAAAGAGGAAGGAGAAAATTGACCTGAGTTAAAGAATGACATGAATCTATAGATTAGAAGGACTTGCTGAGATCCAGGAAGGAACAACTGAAAAAAAAAAATCACACATACCGAAGCCAATCTTGGTAAAATTTCTGAATTTTAAGAATAAGAGGAAATCTGACAAGTTTCCAATAACAATGAAAACCTTTACCAAGGAAAAACAGTTTTATATCAGTCTTCTCAGTAGCAGCAATGAAAGCTAGACACAGTGGAAAAAAGCCTTTTGGCTGATGAGAGGAGAGGACTCCAGCCTAGAATCCCTTATCTGAGCATGGTATTCTCCACTGGGTAGGATAAAAGATATTTGAGGATATGCAAATTCAAAGAATACACCACACGATTACCTTGTCTGAGAAGAACACTAAAGAATAGAAATAATAAATGAATCAGAATAGAAACTTAAAGATAGAAGTGTATGAGCCAATAGTTCTGCATGTTGCATAGTTAAATCTAAATGAATAACAATAGAGTGATTGGAAATATGCAAAAGAAAAGCTAAATAATAATTACAAAGAAAGGGGCAAGTTACAATCAGGAGAATCCCTAAGAGGTGGCCCAGAGCACCTTAACCAGTGTTGCCCAAGTCCTAATCCCTTTGAGTTATGCTGTTATATGGCAAAACAGACTTTGCGAATGTGATTAAATTATGAACCTTGAGGTGATAAATTTATTCTAAATTACCTGGGTGGGTTCAATCTAAGCATATGGGTCTTTTCCATAGACACTTCCCCAGGTATGGTCAATGGGAAGTTTGGCTACTAGAAGAATGGTCAGAAATATGCAGTAGTGCTGTTTTTAAAGGAGTAAATAGCCACAAGCCAAGGAATGCAAGAGTCTTCTAAAAAACTGGAAAAGGCAGGAAACAAATTCTTTCCTAAAGCACTCAGAAGGGAAGAGAGCCCTGCTGACACCTTGATTTTAGGCCATTAAAATCCATATCAGACTTCTAGCCAACAAAATGGCAAGATAACAATTATATGTTGTTTTAAGTCACTAAGTTTGTTATAGTAACAACAGGAAACTAATGCACAGTGCCATCCATCCACTCAAGACAGTTGCACTGGAAGGAAGACCACAGTGTTACTGATGCTGCTATGTGGGACTAGCCTAATAAGCTCTATTTAAAGACAGAAATGGTCACCTGGTTAAAAAATACACTATTCATATACTGCTTATAGAAAACACCTTTAAAACAAAGTGATAAAGTGTCAAAAATAAAAGGATACAAAGAAAGTTACACGGGAGATATCAATACTAGGTAAGGGAGAATTCACGGCTAAAATCTCTAAACAGATGCAATGCTTGATGGCCTACAGACCACTTTTCAGGTAGAAAGAATGGAGGGCCTTGGAGGGTTCTTTAAGGAATAGCATCATCTGCCATCTGTGTCTAGGAGATCAAAAACAATCAGGGGAAGCAGGAGGTTATTGAGATACATTCAAGAGATCATGGTGATTTGAACTAGACTAGCTACGGAGGAGGTGACAAGAAATGGTCGAATGTTTGATATATTTTTAAACTACAGTTAAAAGAACTTTTGCTGACAAATTACATTTGCCATGTGAGAGAAAGAGAGAGGTCAAGAATGACTCCAAGGATTTGGTCCTAGCAGGTGAAATATTACATGAGTCTGTAGTTCAGGGAAAAGGCCCAAGGATGACATATAAATTTAGAAGCCAAGAGGGTATAGATGATACTTCATGCCATGGGATGAGTTGAGATCGCCAAGTAAGTATAGGGAAGAGAAGATATGCTAGCCCTGAACTTGGGTGTGCTCTGAAATTTAGAATTCAGGAGATTAGGTGGAACCAGTAAAGGAGACTGAGTAAGCGGCAAGTGAGGCACAAGAATCAAAGGAGTGGTGTCCCAAAAACCAAATCATGACATTTATTCAAGGCAAGAATGATCAGTGTGTGAGCTTGTTAGAAATGCAAAATCTCAGGCCCTACGCCCAGAACTACTGAATCAAAACTTAAAGTTTAACAGGGGTTCAGCTTGCACACCAATGAGTCCTGCCTGTCCCCTACACGCCCGCCACTTTCCACATTTCTTGCCAGGCTTCCTCTTGTTCCTGCCATTACACCTTCCTTGCTCACTGCTGTTCCTGAAGACACCAATCATGCTCCCTCTGCAAGGCCTTTGCATCAATTGTTCCTTCTGTCTGAAATGTGCTTCCTCCAGATTTCTGCAGTGCCCTTCATTCATGATACATCCCAAATATTGCCCTCCCAGGGAGACGATTGCTGAATAGCTCATGAACTCCCTCTTTCCTTTTCCCAGCATCATATGGCACTGCTGATGTAGTATACATTAGTTTTTCACCTGGCTTTCCAGATTAGAAAGTAAGACCCATGAAAGCAGGAACTTAATCTTGTCTACTAAGGGAGTGCCTGGTTCCAGCGAGCCATCAATAAAGTGTTTGCTGAATGAATGAATGAATGCAACACACGCCCCAG
>NW_017731544.1:850491-859399 GCF_001890085.2 Hipposideros armiger | reverse complement strand
GGCCGGCCCTGCCTTTGCCTTTTTGTTCTCTTCAGATCCCCAGGCACTACATAGTGCCCAACCACATTGTTGAAGGTGATATTCTTTACTGAGTCCACCAATTCAAATACTAATTTCTTCCAGAAATACATTCACAGGCATACCCAGAAATTATGTTTTACTGGTTACCTGGGTATCACATAGCCCAGTCAGGTAGGCACATAAGGCTTCATAAAGGAGGTGGGATTTTTTTTAGTTTGCAGGTAATTGAGAGTTCAGCAGACTTGGTTTTAAAATCTGGCACATTTCATATTTTCAATATTAAATTTGAATTATTCAGTCAACATAATACATCTATTTCTCACTTGTTCCTGCAATTGACTCTTAAGATATATTTTGCATTTTTATGTATCACAAATTTATATATTTTACATTTTTAATTGATAGATCTGGGGAGAATAACTGAAAAAAGCAATTGGTTGGGTAGTTGTGCACTTACCTGCACTTTGGGGGCAAAGAAACAAATGTAAGAACTGAGGCTGAGATACAGGGCTGGTTTGGGAGCTCTGCAGAATCTTATCCCAGGGAATTCTCTAGGCAGGAGCACATCTGACAAGGACAAGGCCATCATAAGGGCCATCCAAGAATCTCGCTACTAGGTAATGTGTTAGCCCGAAAGCAAGAAGGCAGTAAAACAAGACATTGCAATCAGAAAACTTGTGTTCTAGCTCTGGTTTGGTCACACTGAAGATACGTGACTTCATATAAAACCATTCATCCTACCAATGCTCCAATTTTCTGGTGAAGATCAAGCCAAAGAAAGTAGTTGTGTTAGTTAGGGTTTTCCTAGAGAAAGAGAACCAATGAAGAGATTTATTATAAGAAATTGGCTTATGCTATAATGGAGGATGACAAGTCTCAAGATCTGTAGTCAGCAAGCTGGAGACCTGGTTGAACTGATGGTATAGTTCTCGTTTTAGTCCAAAGGCCTGAGAACCAATGATATAGCATCAGTCCTAAGGCCAGTGGGCTTGAGACCTGGGAAGAACTGATGTTTCAGTTCAAGATCAAGGCAAGAAAAAAACCAATGTCCCAGCTTGCAATCAAGCAGGAGGAATTCCAAGTTACTGGCGGGAGGGTCAGTTTTTGTTCTATTTAAACTTTCAACTGACTCAATGAGGCCAATCCACATTAAGGAGGGCAATCTACTTTACTTGGTTTACCAATTTAAATGTTAATCTCATCCAAAGATACCCCCCCAAAAAAGCACCCAGAATAATGTTTGACCCAATATCTGGCCCCCCCCCATGGTCCAGTCAAGTTGACACATAAAATTAACTATCACAGTAGGCAAACTTGCTAAGTAAATTAATGTGGTATATGACTGTAAGGTATTCTTATAAGGAGTTCACATAGCCCCCACCTGTCTACTATAGTCTGTGAAAAAGAGGGTGTTCCTTTATCCTGTCATTCATTATCCATTCGTATTAGAGGCCAGTCGTGTACCAGCCATTGCACTTGGGCTAGGGATAAAATAGTAAGCAAAACAGTTCCCATCTTCATGGGCATCATAATCTGCTGAAAAAACACACATTAATCAAGTATTTATGAACATGAACATTGATAAACTGTGCTTAGTTGCTAGCGAGGCAAAAGTACCAGAGGACTATAGTCTTGCACTGGGTGTAGAGTGAGCTTGCAAGAGAAGGTTCCTTTGAGAAAGTGAAGCAAAGACTGAGGTTGGAGGAACAGAAGGGGCTAAAATAGATGAAGAGAGAAAGAAAAGAGCTTTCTTTTATTCAACAAATATTTATTGAATGCCTCTCCGAGCTAGTCACTGCTCTCGGCAGTTAGGCTAAATCTCTGAACAAACCAGATACATCTCTGCCCTTGTGAAACTTACAGTCAGGCTAGGGGAGACAGATAATAAACAAGACATAGTAAATAAGTAAACGATATAGTAGAAGATGATCGGCGATATGGAAAGATGGACAAAGTAGAGCAGAGTAAGAAGTGTCAGGAGTGTAGGAAGTGAGGGCAGTGTTGCCACTTTAGATAGGATACTCAGGTTGGTGTCACTGAGAAGGTGACATCTTGAGTAAAGACTTGAAGGTGATGAGAGATCGGCCAGGTGGGCACCTGGCAGAAGAGAATTCCAAATAGACGGATCAGCCCATGCAAATGTTCTAAGGCACTTAAGTGCCTGTGAGAAGTGTTTGAGGAAGAGAGGAAAAGCAAGGAGGCCAGTGACCAGAATTGAGTAAACGGGGGTGGGGAGAAAGGAGGAGGAGGAGATAACAACATAACATGCAAAGCACAGAACGAAAGCCTTAATAGAATTATCCCATTTAGTCCTCACAACAGCTTTATAAGCCAGGCACAGTGACCTCCATTTTACAGGTGACAGTGAGCTTCAGAATTGTCAAGTGTGTGATTCACAATTCTGTTAACCATGAATTCCACCCATCCTGAAGACTGTAAGAGACTGCAGCATGTAATGGTTAGAAATATTGCCTCTGGGGCCTGACTGTAACGGTTTGAGTCCTGGTTCTGTTAATTAGAAGCTCTGTGGTACTGGACTCATTATTTAACCTTTCTGTGTTTCAGTTTTCACATCTGTAAAAATGGAATGATTACAATACTATCTTATATTGCTTTCATGAGAATTAAATGAATTAATTTATGTGAAGTACTTAGGAATAGTAATTACTCAAAAAGCATTAGCTCTTATATTGAATTCCATCCTAAGTAGTTACTCAAATAACTAGTGTAATTCTTCTTTCAGCAAATGTGTACTGAGTACCTGCTTCTTTTTGGGTATTGATGATACAGAGATGAATGAGAACAAATTACCATGAGGCTCTCTAAGTCTAGAAGGTAGGAGCAAGATCTGAGCAGGGGAGGCACTATTTAAGGAGGAATGATGGATATAAGACGGGTATTTAGACTTAATTATGTTGATAATGTGAGCCTTTGAAAGCTTTTAGGTAGTGGAATAAGAAATAAGTTTAGATTTGTGAATCTATTAGTGCAGTATATTTGACTGCAATATGGAGTGTGTTAGATGATATAGTGTGGTGAGGTAGAGGGAAAATAAGAGAAAACATTGTTACAGTTCTAGGAATAAAAGGAAAAGTCTGAACTAGGGTACAGTTAACAAGGATGTAGTCAAAGAAATGCACTGGAGAGGCTGTAAGTGTATGGACTGATCAGATGAGTGACATCAGGGGCAGCAAATAATCTATGATAACGCTTACATTCATGACTTGAGCATCTGGCTGAACTGTAGGGCCAGTCATCGGACAGGAAATTGATGCAAACTATTGTTATAAAGCCAATTTGGTAGATCAGAAGATGCTAAATTATTTCGTAAATATGCTAGCCTCTTGGAACAGAGGTAGGTGTGGTCTGTGCTTTCTCTTCTCCACAGCCCTGCTACCAGATAGTGTGTTACCCTCAAAGCAAGTCTTAGGCCAAATTCTGTGAAATATCCCAACATGATAGCAAGAAGTCACCAAAACAGTGCCACACTCTGCACCAGGCACCTGACAAGCACTTTGCAGAAAAGGCTCGGGGGGCGTTATTCTGGGACTTTCTGAGAGAAGGGGAAGCCAATATTCTAGTCTGGTTAGGTTACCAAGTCCCATGTGGAGTTGGGTGTGTGTGTGTGTGTGGGGGGGGTGTAGAACAACCAGCATGTTAGTTTCGGACTCTTGCTGGATTCTTATTCAACATTTGTACAAGGAGGGTGGAGGCTGACATCTTTATTAAATACATTCATTTCTTTAATAATTAAAAAAATTAAAAAGTTCTAATATTACTTAGGCTAATTACATGCTCTAGGGTCTTAGATTTTGATAAGGATAATTTACATGTTTAGTAACCAGGCTTGAAGCTTGATTTCTGATGGGGTTCTTCAAATACTAACTAAGCCCCCCAGGGCATAGGTTCGAATTGATTTGTACAACTGTTTAAAACTTAAATTACTTCACATTCTGTATAAAGAAGAAATATTTTAAAAGTAAATAATCAATATCATAGGGAAGGTCTGTGGGGAAGTTTAGACACACTAAATGTGAAATGCTTCTGGGGTCCAAGTGTATCTATTTAGTAGGTATTTGCATATTTAAATCTAAAGTTCAAGAGAGGTCTTAGAAATGTAGAAGTACGCATCAACAATATAAAGGGTATAGATCAAAAAGAGGGATGGAATGAACTGGCTTGAGTAATACACATATAATTAAAAATTTGTTTTCGTAATCTCCCCTGGGTAGATTGCTTGATTTCTGTTTCTTATGGATAATAATCATACCAACTACACTTATTGCATGTATTAACTTATTAATTCTCACAATAACCCTGTGAGGTAGGTATTATTATTCCACTTATGTAGATGAGGAAACCAAGGCACAAATAATCTACTTGTCCAACATCACATAACTAAAAATAAATAAATAAATAAAAAAGGAAAACCAAAAAACAAAAGCGTTATGGAGCCTGTGCCTTTCACAACTAAAATGAAATTTAGAGTCGTGTCAGCAATGGAGGCCGGGTCAGTGGTTTTACTAGGTGAATAAAATGCAGAGAATTCTTTGTTTATTTTTAAAACAAAAAATCAGGTTACTTTCTCTAAATAAAAGCTATTGAAATTCTGTTTTTCTCTTTCCTGAAGGCCAAATCCCATTTTAGCATTTAATGAAGCTTCTTCAGTAACCAACGCGGTCATTGAGAAGCAGCATTTCTACGTAGCTGGTTGAAAGGGAGGGCAGACAGTAAGAGTAACCAGAGACAGGACTGTCAGGAAAAGGGCGAGGCCCCATGCTCTCTCATGAGGGAATCCGGTGTTTGGCTCATCAGCAAGGTCAGGCACCCACGAGGAACAAGATTTGCACATCTCTCCCCAGATTGTCCTTACTGATTGCATCTCTGGGAGAGCTGTGCGTCCTCTGCTCTCTGCCATTTGAAGTCTTGGACTGGATTTACAGGTCTCCAGGGGCCACCAGGAAGAGAGGAATAGTCCACACCAGCTGCAGCACCGGGTCACGGTTGTGAATTACTCAGATGGCCACTGAGAGCAAATTCAAGTGGTGTTTTCCCTGGAGACAGACACAGGCAGCAGGGCTGTGTGGTGCCATTCCTCCGGAATATGATACCAGAGAACAGGCCCTCTTCCAGGAACTGTGCTGCTGTCACGGGGGGTGGCATAGCTTTCTCACATGCACAAAAAGCCTTAATTTTAGACCTTCTCTTGTTCTTTTCGCGTGCTTTTATCACCTGCCTAGAGGCAGAGGCCGTGGAATATGGGATTACACACATAGACTCGAGGGTTCTGATCTCAGGTTCACCCTGCTAGCTCTGACACTTGTAATCTCTCCACGCCTGAATTTCCTCACCTGTAAAATGAAGATTACAATAATGTCTACCTTGTAGCCATTGGGAAGGTTTTAATAGCCCCGAGATAGAACGTAGCAAGTATTTGGTAGGTGCCAGCTGTTATTATTACATACAGTCAGAGCATAAAACTGAGAATAAGGGCTAAAACTGAGATAAGGCATCCTTCATGTAACTTTACATTTGTGGCTCACCTATCTGTAATACACTCTGAATTAACATATTTTAGAAACCCCATTATTATCTGATAAACAGGACAATTATATTACAGCCTTTAATGTATATGTGTATTTTTCCATTTGAAGCATTTTAAGAAATATAAGCCAAATTTTTTGGACCACACAACTTTTTTGTAGTCCTATTTTGCTCCATTTTTATTTTTTAATATCCAGAAGCCTCAGGAAATGGAAGTGCTCAAAGCCACTTACCGTTTCTGAAAAGCTTGGTGATTATCATTAGCTCTAATTTATACTGCACATGGAGTGAGCTGAGAATATTTACTTTTTACTTCTCTTTGTTATTAGTTTACCTATTGATGAAAGATAACATTTAAATATATCCTGATAGATTGCAAGTATTTTTTTAGTTGTAAAATCTCGGAGCGCTTATACTCCTTAATGCTTCTGCAACATTGTCCAAGTTCCTGAACGTCTCTTGGACTCAGTTTCTTAATCTGTAAAAAGGAGATTGTGTATGTCACAGACTCTATATAGGGATCAAATGACGTAATATGTGTGAAGTGTTTAACGAAGGGCCTGAAACACAGTGAAGTACCCAACACATGTTAACTGTTATCATTGCAGTGCAATATTGGATGAGGCTGAGCTCCAAATTATTGTGGCAGGAGAACTAGCTTCTGCATTTTCTTTGTTGGGTAGAGCCTTGCCACAGGTCTGTGTTTTTAGGGAAGAGTTGGTTGAGTAGTTCTTGTTATGTAAAGGTATAGCTTATTTCCCTTGAGGAAGAAGGAACAGGACGTTAGTTAGGAAGCCTGATGAGGAAAATCTTTCTCACCAACCCTTAGAATGTAGAAGAGAGTAAATAGGGGGCCAAGAAGCTACTGGGAGGAAGAGACATCGATCATCTCTGTTGAGGTTCAATATTATCAGAAACTCTACAATGGGCTCCTATGATTTCAGTTAGGCATTTGGCAAGAAGGAGCAACAAGGACCTATTACCCTAAAGATAAATAGCCAAAATGAGAGGCAGAAAAATGTTGGTTTGGTCCTGGTTAAAGGTTCAAACCTTCCAAAGGTTCAAGGTACAAGACAGGCAAGTTACCCTAGAATTGCTGCTCTGGCTCCATTTTAAAACGGCTTCACTTAGATCAGTGTTTCATAGCCCCAAAGGGGTGTGCACCATATGGAAATGGAGAATCTAGCCTCAACACCAATATTAAAATAGTTTTGGGGGCAGGGCTGCTTTCAGTTCATTGTGACACCAAGACCAGAGGACTCTCAAGACTCAGCACCATAAATAATATTGCATGCCAAAATATTGAACGTGTGAAGAAAAAAAAAAAAAAGACCCAGCACCCTGCCCCCTGAATTATGCTTTGTATAAAGAGTGGCCCTGCATGTGAGGATGAACTAAGAGATTTTCACGCTGGGAATTCAAGGGTGGGCCGTTCCCATTGAGGTTATTTCTTTTAAGAATTATAAGTTCTTACGCGTATCATCTCAGCAGTTTGAAACAACCCATGTGATTAAGAGGGACCAATTTTGAACAGCAACCACATATGGCAATGAAGGAATCAATAATGATAATGGGCTAGGCAGACTTGCCACTTCTCTCAATTGCAGATGGAGCTGAGTGCTCCCCAGGGTGAACAATTGAAGTGAAAATGCCTCAGGGAGGTATTGCTGGATTCTGGATAATTTGAGCAAGCAAGTTTTAAGAGACAAGTTACAAAAATAAAAGGGATAAAACCATACATCATGTAAAACTGTCATACCACTTACATTGAATTCATCTATCCACCCACCCATTCGTTCATTCATTCATTCATTCATTCGATCATCCATTCAATATATATTTATTGAAAGTGGTATTTAAAACAAGAGAGCTTTGTAAGATATGATTTTTGCCACAAAGGGGCCAATAATCCCATCAAACACACATGTTACATGGGGCAGCACATGAAGAAATATCATTACATGTAATTTGTTATTATACTATCTTGCCAACAAAACATCATATACTCATAAAATGCAATCATTAGCTTACCACATGTGCTGAAATGTTCCACTCTGTGTGTGTATGTGCTTGCACAAGCGTTTGTGTTTAAGATTCTCGAAATGATAAAGCACTTATGCCACTCTTTGCTTGATTTTAGTGTAGTGGTTGCTATTTTGGTGTGAAAGTTTGTTTTGCAAAACAAAATAAAACAAAAGCTCCGTAACACATGACTTGGAGAAGAAAGCCTCAGAAGGCATGCCCTGGTGTCTCCCTTGTGGAAACAAATCAGTATCAGATTTGGCTCCCATGGAAGCACTGCTTGTCCTTTCTTCTGATGGCCACACTGGACGAGGTACTGATGAAGATAGCTTGCATAATCACCAAGTAATTAATATCCATCCACTGCCATATCAGCCTTCATGATTCTAGAATAAATTAATTCCCACCTGTCATGGATTATCAGATATTTCCACATCTGTTCAACTAGGGTAATATTACTGATAGTGCAGTTAAAGCAGGATTGCATCTGTGGACCTGCTGTTTTTGTTCCTTTGCTAATCTACATTTTACTTTTTGGTCGCAAGATGCTGAAATAAACATGCACTTTGCATGGAAGAAGACATCTGAACCGATATTCCTTAATTAATTTAATCTTTTTAACAGTATCCCAATATCCTTAGAAAGTCTCTACGTGCCTTGGCAGAATGAGGAAAGACTTCACTGCACTTATTTTTAAATTCCTATTTATAGCAGCATCTCGCTGAAGTATTTCATTCAGCTGTCAGAGAGGCAGGTATCCCCATAGCTTCTGGACAGCCCCAAGGCCCTCAGAAAGATGGTGGAGAGGGTTGGGTTGATAGATTGTTTTTGCTGTCTTAATGAGCACAAATTAACTGATTTTGATGAAAAAATCTCCCTGAATTGTGAGAGACAAAACATTTTAACAATGTGATATGTTTTCAGTGGGCAGCTGTAGTTTCTGCATGTAGAGACTGCCTATCCAGCTTGCCTGTTCTAGTTTATTCCTCGTTAATATTTTGCCATGATGACTCAACCTCAGCAATTCCCTGAAAACACAAACACAAGAGTTTAGGAAGCAAAGGCAGGCTATGTCATATATTCGTTTTTTTCACCTGCAGTGTCCAATGATAGATGCTGACATCAACTGCTGAATCATTTTGTATAGTTGGTCGTTTAATTCCTCTTTCATGGTGTACAGTTTCTTATGAGCATTAACATATGACACAAGGACCTTCACACTTTGTGATCACTTCCCTTATTTTCATATGTTTCTACAACCCCTGGCTAGCCTTCCAGGGCACTTGCCACAATCACAAGTCTCTCTCTCTCTCTCTCTCTC
>NW_017731544.1:843630-850476 GCF_001890085.2 Hipposideros armiger | reverse complement strand
ATATATATATATATATATATATATATATATATGTTGGGTTGTCGGAAAAGTCATGACCCATATTGCAATGAAAAACATAGAAAAAATGCGTCATGACTTTTCTGACAACCCAATATTTTTAATCTTGGGTTACTGTTTTTTCCATATGACCAGGGAAACCAACCAAAACACTGCCCACTGGGAAGAATTTTTCTTTCAATATCTTTCAAGGCTATCCCAGAATGAGCCAGAGAAGAGTTGCTGTCCATTTTCAGCTGGCACCCATATACCATCCAAGCTACCCATAAACCAAGCTTGGGTTCTTTTCCTCTGTATTATTTGGAATCGGCCATGTGTCCCTAGGTGTTAGCTGAGGGAAGTACACTATTATAATAGAGGTGGATGCTGACTTAATCAGCGTAGGCTGCTATAACAAAAATACCATAGACTGGGTGTAAAAAACAAACATTTAAGGCTTAACATTTCTGGAGGTTAAGAAGTTCAACATCAAGGTGCCAGCAGATGTGGTGTCTGGTGAGGGCCGGCTTCCCAGTTCATAGACAGCCGTTTTCTTGCCAGGCCCTCACATGGTAGCAAGTTTGAGCTTTGGGCTGTTTATCTCCTTTTAAGGGCACCTATCCCAACCTGGGGACTTCACTTCCCAAACCTCATCCAAAACTCAGTTACCTCCGAAAGCCCCCACCTACAAATACTATCACATTGGCTTTGACATATGAATTTTGGGAGGATACAAACATTAAGTCCATAGCAGATACAATAGGCCGGCTGTGTGTGTGTGTGTGTGTGTGTGTGTGTGTGTGTGTGTGTGTGTGTGTGTGTGCTGGGGGGTAGGGCGGTCTGGCCTACCTGCTCATGCAGCTTGCTTGTGCTCTCTGATCCTATGTATGTTTGATACCAGATATACTACTTTCATCTCTCAATGACCGTTGCTGGGCCTGCCCAACCTGATGACCGGGAGTCACAGAACGCAGCCCATAATGAGCAGTTGAACTGTGTCAGGTGGTGTCCCATCTCTACCAGGGCCTAGTACTACATCCGAAGTTGTTTTTCAAAAAGCATATAATTTTCTGCTGCAGATGGCATGGCCTTGCTCCAGAAACTTTCTTAGCCTGTGTTTTGTTTCTCTCAGTGGGGCATGGCACAAACTCCACTCTGCTTTTTTCTCACCACTGATACCTCCACACTATAGGGTCTGTGGATCTTATGTCCTAAGTGGTGGCAGAGTTGCTTGCCCCTCATCTTGGACCTCCTGCAAAATCCTCTCTTACTCTAGGCTTAAGTCCACTTAAATAAGAAGCCTTTCACATTGCCTCGTATATGGCCTGGGACTGTATTTCTGTTGGGTTGTCGGAAAAGTCATGATGTATTTTTCTATGCTTTTTGTTGCAAAAATGCATTATGACTTTTCCGACAAACCCAATATATGTGGAATGTAGCCTATTAGGCATTGTAGTGTGTGTGTGTGTGTGTGTGTGTGTGTGTTAGGAGATGCAAGATACACTAACCTGGAGATGAGTCAACATATCCTTAACCACTGGACCTCTAAAATTTTTATGAATGTGTCAGGTCACTGAATTTTCTCAGGGCCCAGGTCCTACTCTGTGGGGCACATATCTCTTACCAAGCCCTTCTGTCTGCTAGTCATCTCTTGCTCATTTATTCCTATAAATGTAATATCATTGATAGAATGAATCAAGGCAAAGCTCTGTAGTATGTCCAGATGATTCGGATTTCTTCCGACTGTGTTTTGACGGAGGGCAGGAGAGTTATCCTTGGGCAACACTATACATAAATATTTTTGTCCATTCCATGTGAAGGCAATGGCTTCTGAACCTCCTTTCTGATTGAGATAAAAAAGAATGTATAATGTATTTGTATTGCTCCAGAAAGGGTATGCCCCTTGGTAAGGTGGCTCTGCAGCCGAGGCCCACCCTGAGGAGGTGACAGCTAGTGGGGTCCAGTAATTACGTCCCTTGCAGCTGGTCAGCCAGTCCTTTGTAGGGGAACTGAGAAGCATGTTTCTAAGTTTATCACAAGTCATTAAGAGGCTTTTTATTGCTTGTTAACAACTATTTGCAAAATTGAGATTTTGGTGGCTTTTTTGTTTTTGTTTTTTTAAAAAGTGAAGCAAAGCCAGAACTGAAACACATGAATTCCTTTCTACTTTCTCTGTATTCTCTGTATATGTAAACCCAGACATAGTCACCTCTTTATTCCCCTGTCTTCAGGTTAACATTTTGAGGAATGGCACACAGTTCACTTATATGAGTTGAAATCTTTGGCAGTCTTTCAATCCTTGTGAAGATTTGAGTCACAAGAGCCTCTTCTGGGGTCTTTAAACCTGATGGCCCCACCCACATTTGTCACCATTTCCCTGCTGCCTAGAGTGAGTACACAAAATGAGCATCCTAGTTAAAGGAGGGCCTACTTGGTGTGTCATCCTCACAGGCAGGTAGTGAGTAATTTTGTCCAAATGTGGAGAGGGAACCTAAAGACACCAAAGTCAAGACTACATCGATTTAATCGTCTCATTGTATTGGTGGCGTCTTGACATCCATTCTTTGTCAGAGTGATGTTTAAAATATTGCTTTATCTGTGATACCATTTCCAATTTAAAATTCTTCAGATCTTTTCCATTATCTTCAGAAGAAAGTGCAAAGTCCTCAACATGGTCAACAAGGCCCAGACTTGGTCTGACCCCTGCCCAGATTTCCCGTCTAAGAGAGGTGCTTGAGATATGGGATGGGCCTTACAAAAAAGTAGACGGGTACACTTTCATCATATTTACATGCATAATCACTTCATTGTAGTTATGAGAAGTACTGCCATTGCTTATGTTTTTTTCTGAAGGTAGCCTGTTGTAAAAGCAAATGCAATCTTTCCTGCCTCAGCAAGGCATCAATCTCTGGCATTATTTCAGTTCTGGGTTTTTTTTTTTTTTTTGCACACGAATGTCTTTTTATCTGTGGGCTCATCTTTGTTCAGTCACTGATGGTAGTGATTCCTGCAGCTTCATACTCAGCAGTGAGGTCTGTTGTCATAAGCCAACTCCTGTTTGGGGTGGGGTGGTCATTAAATATTACCCCCATATGGTATGTCTGGTGGGCAGGGTTAGAATACAGCCTGGTCTCGTGTCTCCAGTCCAGCTCTACTGGTGTCCTGTCTTGAACCCCACTCCACTTGAATGGAGGCTAAGTGACCTACAAAATTCAAGCTGGCCAGAACCCAGCTCAGGTTGTCCTTGTGTTCCTTGTTGGGCCTCTCCCACAAATGATTCCTGCTTCAAACTGCTCAGATTCCTCTGGAACCATGGCAACACCTTGACAGTTTGAGCAGTGTCTGCTGCCACACCTCCGCCCATATTGGATCCTTTGGGTAAAAAGCATTTCCTGCCTGTTTGGACAGCCGCTCCTCGGCCCTTTCAAACAGATGAACCCTGCAGGGAACTGAAACCCTTGCCCTGGCGCCTGTTTTCTTCAATGTCCAGATTTATTACCTGACTTTTTGGACTTGGACTACGACACATATTTAAACCCTTAGGTTTAAAAAAAAAAATCTGCTGTGCTCTGTCCTTTAGAAAGGACAATAAGGAATGAGCTGGGAGTAGGTAGAGTAGGAAAACAGCTAACATTCACTTCCTTGGGGTACGAGGTGACTGGTGATAAAATGCCAAGGAGGCAGGAAGAGAGGACATGAGGACACGTCTCTCCGAATGTTTTGCTCTTGCTCACATCAGCATCCTGTGCAGGATCCCAGGCTGGCAAGGCTGGCTTGGATGCTCACACTGAGACCCCACACTATTGATTGACTTAGGGCTGCGTGCCAGTTTTCTCTTCCAGCCCATACAGAACTAATCAAATTAGTGGATGCTGTTGCTGGTTCTCATCAAATGCCATTAAAATATAACTCTTTCATGAATAATTCTAAATACTGACTCAAAGCAATTGATTACAAGAACTACATATTTCAAACGGGAGGAATAATTGATGTTTTCAACATGTAAATAGGCTCCAAAGGAATTCTGAGACACAAGTGAGAAGAGTACAGCTATAATCACAGTTTATCTGAGTTTTAGAGCCCGTGATTTGGGTTTATTTTCCAATTTTGGCTTTCAGAGAGCAACATGTAAAATCCTGTAAACCTGTTTCATCCTCTTTTACTCTGTTCAGTCCTACTTGTGGATTCCCTGAGTGCTTTGGGTCTGCACTTAAACAGCTACAATCTGCTCAAAAAGTTATGCAGAATGTGGAATGGGATAGTATATTTCCTTTCTTCTAAAACACTGGTATTTCTGGGTACACCGTCAGTCATCATGTAGCTGCTCTCCCAATCAATCATAGTCAACTCGGTCACGCAAATCTATAGTAGAAGAAACTGATTAGAGAGGTGATGATATGGCACCACTGTCTTAGGAATTAGTAGACTTCCAGCTGCCACTCTGATTTGCTGCTCTTTGTTTTAATCGTCCCTCACACTTTGTCCTGAGTTGTCCCTTAGTACCTGTCTTTTCTCCTTTGATTAAGGAAGAGTTTGTACACATTTTTCTGGCTCAACTGTGACACTCTCTTCTAACTAGATTTTTAAAATTTGGTATCCTTACCCACCTTGTGATGGTCAGCTTTATGCTCAACTTGAATGGGCCATGGGTATCCAAATTAAACATTGTACCTGGGCATGTCTATGAGAGTGTTTCCGATGAGATTAGCACTTGAATTGGTAGACTCAGTAAAGTAGATTGTGGTTGGGTAGAGAACAAAAAGCAGAGAAAGGAGAAATTCCTACCATTTTTCCTGCCTCACTGATTGAGCTAACATCTCATTTCACCTTCTCCTGCCCTCAGACTGGGATCTTTATCATTGGCTCCCTTGGTTCTCAGGCCTTCAGATTTAGGCTGAATTACATCAGTGCTTTCCTGAGTCTCCAGCTTGCAGAGGTCAGATGTGGGACTCCTTTATCTCCAGTATCTTGTGAACCAATTCCTCATAATAAATCTTCATATATATGTGTATATCTATATCTATATCTATATATCTATCATCATCTATCTATATCTATTTATATCTATATCTGTATCTATATCTCCTATACTATAGCTGTATATATTCTATTGGCTCTGTTTCTCTAGAGAACGCTGACTAATAGGCCCTTCGTTTCCCAATTCCCCCTATCAAATATAAATAATGATCCTGCCTTCCACTTAACTGAAAGAATTTGATTGGCAAAGTCCATTCCCCTACAATTTATCATGGAGCGCATCAGAGAATTTGAGCATATTATGCTACATAAATGAGAAAATTCTAAGTACATTGCTTTATTTATTATATAGTTATTCATTCACATTTTATTGATTTAGGAACTATAACAAAAGATAATGTATAATTCCTCCCCACACCTCAAGACATCCTTATAGGCAGGATCAAGAAGTTTATAATCTAATAGGAGATAAAGACATGTAAATATATAGAGAAAGAGACTGTTAAACTACTATAATAGATTAAAGGTAGATCATGTAGGAACACAATGGAGGGCTAATCAGTTCTATTTTGGAAGGTGAAGAAAGATTTAATAAAATAGATGATACTTGAGTTGATCCTGGAGGTCATAGTGGAAAAAAAAAGAGCAAAAGCACAGGTGGCTCGTTAGGAAAGCAGTTAAGTAGTTCAGCATGGCTGGATGATTAGAATCTTCTGGGCATGGAAGAGAAAAGCAGAGAAGCAGAGAGCGTCTTCAGTGCCAGACAGGATTCCACATTTTATCAGGTTCCCAAATTGATGTTTGTTAGAGAATCACCTATGGAACTTTTAAAACTCAGCTTAGCTTCCGTTTCATCCTAAATCCACTGAGTTGGAACCTCCAGGTGTGAGACCTGGCTGGGTATACATTTTGTAAATGCTCCAGTGACTAGGAATTCTGCAAATTGTTCCTTGTCCTTGGGCACAGAGCTGAACGGCATTTTCCAGCCTCCTTTGCAGTTAGGCAGGCACTGCAGCAGAGTCTGGCCAATGGAATGCAGAAAGTGATGTATGTCATTTCTAGGTCTGTTCCCACAACTTCCTGCAGAATTGTCCTTACCCTTTCTCCTTCCTCACTAGCCACAGATACGTAAAGACTGTAAGACCCTAGAGAGTAGAGAGTCAAGGGGCCCCTTATTGGGGGATGCCTGAACCCCCAAGTTGCTAAATGGCAGGCCATCTAGTGGATATCTGATTCAATTGCAACATGAGCAAGGAAGAAGTGAACTTTTATCCTGCTAAGCCATTGGGAATTTGGAGTTGTATATACTCTGTCCTTAAAAACCAATGCTGAGCAGTTAAGTGGTCACTGAAAAAGTCAAGTAATGTGATCATATTTAGACTCTAGAAAGAGTGTTCCAATATAAGTGTGGAAATGGATAGCACTGGACAAAGTGAAGGTTGGGAAGACCAGTTAAGACCACATTGCAGGTATCCCAGGGAGAGATGATGAGATCTCTGCATGTCAGTAAGTGAACATGACAGAGAGGAGGGGAGTAAACCTATGAGACACAGAGTAAATACAGTCTATTCTCTCTGGAGGCCATTTGGGTATGCAAGTGGCAGAGCCTCCCAGTTTTCTGGCATACTTGAAGCTCTAAATATCGTTCTTCAAATTCAAAAACATTGTAATTCATTTAAAGGTAACTTTATAGTAATTTCATCATTACCCTATCTAAATAGTAATTGTTAGCGTTGTCTTTCTGGATTTGGCCAGTCTCGCTTTCATCTTACACGTTTTGTTTCTGTCAAGAGTAACAATTTTTTTTTAAGATTTTTATTGGGGAATTGGGGGATGGGAACAGCACTGGCGAATTGGGGGAAGGGGAACAGA
>NW_017731544.1:798097-843375 GCF_001890085.2 Hipposideros armiger | reverse complement strand
GCAGCCCAGCTCCAGGTTGAGCTGTTGTTCAGCATCTTAGCTGTGGAGGGCAGTGTCACTGGCCCTCATATGTGGGATCCGAACTGGGGCTCTCTGGTGTCCCAAGCCAGCTCTTCACCACGGTGCCACTCGGTCGGCCCAAGAGTGACAATTTTTAAATGCAGGTCTTATGTAGTGTGATTAGATTGAAATCCACTGGTCTATGCAGATAAAATATTCAAAGGAAATAAGCCTATAAGCTGAATGGAAAAATCACAGTACTGTTTTAAAATGTCATTCTAGAAAGCACCGTGGCTTGGCCGAGGTGTTGCCTTGAATCCATGTAATGCTAAGGTGGCGCTTCATAAAAGGCTGGGGCAACCTCCTGTTTCAGAAAGGGCTTTCTCAGCTGTGTCCATCTCAGCCAGGAAGAGCCTGAAGTGCGGGGCTCAGGTGTCGGTGTCAGCTCTCGTTTAAAGGCTGAAAACACTAGCATTTTCACTTCAGGATTTATGAATGGTGGTGCATTACTGGCACGATGTGGAAGTTCTGCTAAGGGAAGCTGGTAAAGAATTATAAAAGGAAGGCGATCATTTAAAAACTCTAGAGCAGAGGAAATCTTGAGGAGCAAGCCTGGCCTAGCAGTTCGAGGGATTATAGCCATTGATTTTAGACAATTTAGCCACTTGCTTTAAACTTAGGGATCTGAACTTCTGTTAAAAGTGAAAAGGGATTACACTGCGGCTTGTAGAGTTCAAAACAACTGCTGCCCAGAGAGATAGGCAATTAGGAGCAAACAGCCTAAGCACGTTCAATGGCAGCAGCAGCCTGCAGCTGCCAGAAAGGTGGGCAGGAGGGGACTGGCGCCCGCACCGCGTAGCTGCACTTGCTGCAGTTCACGCAGTGCTTTCACGTACAGTCCTAGTCAGTCCTCTTCCAAGTTCTGTGAGGTAGTCCCATTTGGGGGTGTGAGGAACGAAGGCTCACAGTGTTCAGGGGACATGTCTGCAAGGCCTGCGCTTGTCCTGTCGCCGTACAGCTTGCTCGTCTTGATGAAGATTTTTTTTAAATTATACATTTTAGATGGCCATTTCAAAATACAGTGTCTAGAGCTCATATTGAAGTTATGCCTTCTAAAACTGGCCATTAGCTAATCATTGTTTTTATTTGTTTGAATATTTGTAACTACCTGTTCCTCCCCGGATGGTTACCTGGGGTTGTCTCCAAAAACGTCCAGAGGAGAGTGAAATCGTGAAAGAAACCGGCTCCCATGCTGCAAGTTGTGTGAGGACACAGCTGTGTTGTGGCTTTATAAATGTAGCTTAAAACAGAACACCTGGCAATGAACGAAATGCTTCTGCCATTTAATTCAACCGTATCTGTTTCAATCATATAATTTAACTTGTAAATTGCACCCAGACAGCTGTTAGGAATTACATAAATTCCTGAGAGATAAGAATTGTTAGCTATGAAGCATCTTACCGTTTTACAGTTCTCCTCACCAAAGATCCTGTTTGAAATGGATACTCTAGTTTGGATGGATGTTTATGAAGGATTATGATGAAAAATGAATGTGACTTTGGAGTTAGACAAACCTGGGTTCAAATTTGAACTCTGCATTTGCCACCTTTGTGACCTTGAACAAGTTGATAAACCTCTCTGAGCCTCAATTTCATCCTCTGTAATGTAAAATTAACCATACTTACCTTCAATGGTTAATGTGAGGAGTAAATGGAATAATTTATTTGCCCACATGAAATACTCAGAAATGAGTATTATTTATATGAAGATTGAGCAAAGATCTTGATAGAGTGAAAAAATTTTATTAGGGTGAGGCTTTGTTACTCTAGTTCCCAATTATATATTATAGTGGGCCTTCTCCATCATGCAGGCAAGTCCTAAAAAAGTCCAGTAGTACGATGACTTGGTGTTAAGGAATGTAAGACCTTATGACAAATTGTGTTGGAGGACAGAGGTAAGAAATAAACCTATGAAATGCATAATATGTGTTTTATATTCTCTGAAGTAATCCCTCACACTAAGTTAAAATAATATCAGTGGTATTTTACACATATTAAATTAGTAATAATACTGTCCAATTTTGTTTCTCACTAAAATTTTCCAGAATGTTTATCACAAAATATCTGCAAAATATTTTTATTCTCATGATGTCATCTTTATATTGCTGATGATATGCTTACAATATAGATTTTGCCCCCATGTTTTTCCCCCCAAGGATTTAATTCCGTCTCTCTGATTAAGTGTTGATTTTTGTGTTTATCTTCTCATGATGCCCACTCCCCCAACACCCACTTCTGTAGTTTGTGTCCTGGGTCCCATGACTCCTCTCCCAGGTCTCACCATGCTCCCTTGGGCAGCCATAGAGTAATTTGAGTGCTAGGATATTTAAGAAACCAACTAACCAACCAACCAACCAACCAACCAACCAACCAACCAACCAACCAGTCAACCTTCTATGTAACCCCCTCAGCTATGCTGAACATACCTTTTTGAGTCTCCTACTTAACTGTAGGAGTGTTGGAATCACGATAACTTTATGTGAATTTCCTTTCACAAAGTCTTCACTCCCCTCCCTGATATTTTAAAGCTTGTCCGTGTGAAAACTGCCACTTTTCATTTCCAAGACTTCATTGCAGCTAATTCCACTTGTGCTCCATCATCTGCCTAATTTTATCTTCCATTATAAATATCCACTTCGTTTTCCAATTATCTTCAACAAGAATGACTTATGAGCTGCAAATACTACATCTGAACGCTCTCATTTTTCAAATTATAGTACTGTTCCAGTCCTAAATAATAGTAAGTCAAACATTCATGACCTCGATTCTTTTACCTATACTGGTTCCCGTATTGGTTCTATATATTGGTTCACAACCCTATTCACACAGACATGTTTAAACAGAAAAATAAGGGTAAATGTGGAAAGCGCCAGTTTATCTGTTGGAAAACTGAGTTGCTTTCCCCTTCTTAAAAGCAAGGCTAGATAATAGGTTGGAGTTAGGTTCAGAGGGACAAAGCTGGAGGAAATCTGGCCAGATAGAGTAGTGAGCCACCTCATGGTTTAAGGGGGAACAGCCATTTAAAAGTACAATACCCAGATTGTGGGTGCAGAACCAAGAGTTTTAATTTAAAATAGGAATTAGTTTAGAGTGAGGACAGATAGGTGATAAGGTAATGGGGAGTTCTGCGGTCAGGGCCAAATGTCAGATAATCTAGTTGGCATCATGAGCCATCAGTTATAGGGGCAGCTAAGATGATTCATTAGTACTATCTTTCCCATGTTTCACATTGGGTTGTGTTGGTGACTCACAGGACAGCCAAATAACAACAGAATTGTTAATAGAGGCCAGTGGTGAGAACCCAGTGGGGTTACATAAAAGGTTGGTTGGTTGGTTGGTTTCTTTCTTAAACATTCTAGCATGAAGTTACTCTATGTCTGCCCCACCTTCAAATCTGTGTGTTGGTTGAACGACTTCTTTCCATTGTACTGGCAGCCAGTGGTGCTTTTGGAAAATACTTGTGAAATCTGATGCTTTAAAAGCAAAAGGAGATTTTGTGCTTGGCTGAATCTTAGGGCAAATGGAGAAGAAATAATTCTTAACATTTCTAATAAGATTCACTGGTGATCTTAGGTTTGCTAAAATAAGGAAACATGATTAAGTAGCCACCATGAGGAGAAGAGTATGGTTAGTTATATAATATAAACGGGCATTAGGTAATGAGATTTATGTCTAGGCATATATTATCAGGCATAAATTCAGACTGTTTATTTAATTTTCCATTTAATATACTAATGAAGTACCCTATGGTGTAGGATGCTAAAATCATGTCAAATTAATGCAATTTCTGTACTGTGCAGAAGAAAATACTGTAATTACTAAACAGAAATATAATTGTTTATAGTCCTAAAGCATCACTGCAATTAAGACATCACATTTTTTTTCTTCAGAATCTGTGGTTAGTGATTTTTTTAATTCTTTTTTAACTTTTCATTTTCTGAGTTAACTACACATTTGTTTTTTTAAATGCCCATGATAGTACAAAAGTTTTGGTATTCAAAAAGTTCTGTAGAGCCATAGTCTATTGGTATATGACTCAGAATCTAAGAATAAACATGAATGAATGTGATTTTAACTTTGATTTTGTTTTCATTTTCTAAACTTTAGTTGACGTAAGTACAAATGGAATGTACAATATCCAAAAAAGGTAGCCAAAAAAAAAAAGGAAGGAGACTTGTGTAGATAAAAAGGTCAAGACTGGTATATACAATTGGATATTGGAAGCCTTTGAAGTTTCAAATCTTGTTTGACTATTAAAATGCCACCCCTGGAAATTATTCCATTTGGTACTAAGACTTATGGAAACTTTAAAGATATACTTTCATATCAGCTGATAGTTTCTCCCATCAATCTCTAGAAACACCTCAGCATAATGCTCTGTTTTTTTATTTGTTTTTCTATTTTACTTTTGCTAATCAATTTCCTCATTAGAAGGAACATTTTTTCCTCAATACCCATATAAAGATTCTCAAATAATATTTTCATAAAGACTGCATACTGATAATAAACACTCACTTTCTAAATCAATTTCCTTCTTCATTCTACAAGACAGTGACTTTCAGAATAAATAAAAATATAGTCCTAGATGGTATGCTTTTCTTGTCCCAGAGGCAAAAGTCAAATGTTCTATGCAAATTTGGTAATGATCAACATTACCACATGTCAGGGATAACATGGTAAGTTTCTTTGGATGGGTTACTATAGTGAGCTTGATCTCTGTATTCTTAGTGTCAGCGATATTTATGATTCTAAGTAGCACCATGCATGGCTATTAAAGGTAAAAGAAACAGCAGGGGCATGGTTCCAATTGCTTAGTAAACAATTGTAGAAAGATGTGTATTAAAATTGGCTCTCAAGTGACAGATAAAGCCATAGTTCTATTATGCATGCTCAATTCAGCATGCTGCAAGCTTAAAAGCAGATAGATCAAAACAAGATTTAAAAAATCATAAAGACAAATACAGCTATGTCAGTATGTGATAGGAAAGTAATTTTGCCTTGGAATGATCTTCCCCAACCCCCTCAAGGAACATGTAACCAGAATTTATGGAACAAAATTAAAGGCAAGTTGGGAGTGTTCCATTTCTTAATTTGCCTGGCACAAAGTTAAAAAAAATTTTTTAAAAGGGTTGTTGGTTAACTAAGATACAATTGAATCCTTCTATTAGAAACAAAAAAATGACATAACATAATTACTGATATATAATTGTCTTATTTATTAATGTGAGATGTTTAATTCTTTAAAAAAAAAAAAAGCACACACAAAACAAGCCACTAAACAGATCCTTTCATGCATGTCCTTCTCTACCTCACAAGATTCCCCTGCATGATTTTTAGAAGAGTTCCCTTGCTCAGGGTTGGCATACATTTTTCAGTTTTCACTGTCCAGAGCCACATTTACAGAAAGATGTACCAATATTGTAGATGGTAGGCTGTGCAACCCTCACATGATTAAACTTCAGTTCCTTAGTTTGCTAGGGCTTTGTAAATGCCAATAAATTTGAGAGTTCACCCAACTGTGCCTCTTAACCTTTGTTCCCAAAGGTAAAGGGCAGAATTTTTAATCAAGTAGCAATTTATCTTTAATTAGAAAAATATAATTAGGTATTATCACCTAATTGCAATTACTGGTCGGAGAAAGTCACATTTCACAAGTAGTGACCCGTGCTGGATGATCATTCTCCTATTGTGGAATTTTGCATCGGCATTTGTATTTGGCAGACAGCCAGCAAAAATTCAAAGGTAATCACCGTGCATCTCTGCAGCCCAGCTATCAAAGTCACCAAATCCACTGCTGAATAAGAAACCCAGAGATACTTCCCAAGCCATACCTAGACTCCATCTGTTTCCTGCTCAGACATCAAGTATAGATCAAAATAACTGTATACAAAAAACCCCCTGTGAAGATTAGAGAACTGTTTCACACTTCATTTCTGGTACAGTTAAAAACAGTTTAATGTCTCAAGGCACCACTATGGTTGAACATCTGATACACAGGTAATCAGCTAATCTACTATGCTGTAAAGTTAGTAAATAGCTTGTGCAACTGTGAAAAGCAATCTCTAGAGGACTGTTAGATATACAGTAGGCACGTGTATCATAATACAAATAGAAAACAATGAGTCCTAGAAAAAGCATGTTGAGCACCGTTGTGGCATTGTTTGTATTTCTTTACCTAACACTAAGTAAACCTTACATTTACAAAAAGAAAGACTAAAGTTTTAAAGTTACACTCAGGGTTGCTTGTTGTGCTATCTCCACCTAAGTGATTCTAGTTCGTAGGTGTACTTTTAGAAGTCGTTGCGTCTGGGTTAGCTTCTGTTGTACGGGAGGATTCATTCAAGTGTGAGCTCAAGTTTTCCGACGTGAGGTGGGAAGACTTGTAGACAATCTCGTTGAAGTCAGACCTGATGCAGACCAATGGAGGGTCATTCAGCGGGTCTTCCACTGAGGCCTGGGTGTTTTCTCGAGTGATTCCCATGTCTTTGCTATGTTCTGATGGGGATTTTCTTTTCATGCGGGTGTAAGTTTTGTCCTGATTCTCCATGCCTTGCTCATTTTTCAAAAACCGTCCAAAGAACCAAATGAAGAATCCAAACCACACAAAAGCTATCAAACTTGGAACAAAAGCCAGACATTTGACATCAAGGCTAGCCCCTGTGAACCTGCTATGTAGGAACATGTCTCCTTCAACATACGTTTTATTCGTCTGAGGGTTAGTGTGATTAGACCTCCATTCCCAGGATAGCTTGGTTCTGTTCAAGTCCTTTAAACTTTCTGAGTCTTTCACTGTATATATCTTCTGCCCTGGGCCGATATACTGTCCATATTCATGAGGTTTATAAAATATCTGGTTCTTCCACATATTAAGGTCCAAAATCAAGACGAGAAAGATAATTCCATAGTTAAACCATTTACCTGCATTAAAAAAGAAATATTGCATATTAGTCAAAGACCCATAAAACTGCAGTAGGGTTTTCTCCAATAAAATGGAGATAATGGTATAATAGTATAAATTGTTAATGTTTTAGACCTGTTAACAATTAATTTTTTGAGAGTGTTCTGCTGCCATTAAGGGACTTGGCAAAGGGAATTTCCTAAATGGATTCTAGGCATATGAACACATAACTGTAGGTCCCACAGCCAGTAATTTATGGTATTTATATTAACCAGATTAAGTCTCCTTGTTTTATAGGCCCCAAAGCTGTATTCAAATTTGGTTCCATGTAGGTTATTCTTAGAACATTTCAATTAATGTTTAAAAACAAACTTCTAATGAAATTCTTAGAAAAGTCCAACATATAATTCAACATATCTTACAGTTTTATAATTATGTCTGGGCAAGACATAAATCATTTTGCAATGCAAGCACAGCAGTATATCAATTCACATTGAATTCACATTGCTGTTTGTAGGTGACTTGTTGATTAAACCATTAGTTGGTGTGATTCAGATCAATAATCCTTAAGCATTCAAGACTTTAGAAATAATTGCATCAAATTCTCATTGAACAGAATCCATTTATCAGACATATAAATATAACCAAAGCTATTGAACTCTTTTAGAAGACATGATTTGGAGAAATCGTAACTACTGTGATTTCTTTGTAGTACTTTAAAATCTTATATAAATATGATCTTATTTAGAGACATGTTATCTAGTCATAACTTTACACCTGCAAATGGAAAATGTGGAAAAAATTTCAAGGAATGCTGAATTTCATTATGATTTTTATTACTATCATAATTTATTGCAAGTTTTACAGTATCAAGTATATCCTAATAATGTAGTAATACCCACCTTTTAGGCTTGCTGTAGCAAATTAGGTGATATATGTAACAGGTTCTAGAAGGTTTAGATATATGTCAAAATTATTTTATTTTGTATTTGAAGATAGCAGTATTGAACATCAAGTTACTGTTTCACAGGATTATGGAACTTTTGGGACAGGAGAGAGATAGGACCTTGGGCAAACTTATTAAACCAAGAATGGTAAAAATGTATTTTGCAATATGCACGCTAACAGGATATATAGCGATATAAAAATATAACTTTGTGAGAAGTTTAGGAAAGTATTTTATCATCACCATTACACATTTTCAAGCTCCTATTATATGCAAGGTTGAAGGGTTTTAATCCTGGCTCTGTTTAAATTCTCTAAACCCCAATTTCTTTACATGCAGAAAATAATAGTACTTATTAAAGCTGTTAGCATTTTTCATGAGATTATTAGATGCTAAACACAGTACCTGGTATAATAGGAACTCAGTAATTGTTACTATTAATATCATCAAAGCCTTGCCTAAGCCATGAAAATGTCTTCATTTGCATGGGAAGGTACAACAACTTCTATATGAAGAGAATTTATGGTAACTATATGGTGGAAAATTATAACTCTGTCTGTCCTGAAGTCATTCAACTATATAAGGTTTATAATAACATTTGTAATGGAAGCTCTTACCTGAATTATTTATTTTGCACACCTAAACTAGAAAGTAAGTTGGAACATTGGAAACATTTTCAGGTATGATATAATATTTATAACATCTGGCATTGTTAAGATCAAACCACTCCTGCCTTCCTTGATCTTTAAAACTAGTGATCTTAGTGATTCTCACTAAGAATCAACCATAAAAGAAATTAAGAAAGCTAAAGCCAGAAAAATGCAAGTACAAAGGTGAGCATCATGACCAAACATTTATTGTGCTCACAATAGATTCTGTGTAAGATACCTTAGTCAATGCTGAGGACATATGTTACTGCCTCCCTTCTACAGAAGAAGGTATCATCTTGTTGGGGAAACAGGACAGAGACATCAACAGATAAATGGTAATAAAAGGCCACATTTGAGAGGTGTCAAATGAGTGATCAAACCATAGATGCTGAAGATGTTGAGAAAATGGAATAAAAATTGAGGGCTAATTTCTGCAGAAAGGATTTTGGGAGAAGTAGCAATTCATGTGGTCCTTGAAAGAAAAGCAGGACAGAGAGAGAGCAGTTATAAAATTTTGCATTTCTCTTAGTTTATGTTTTTATTATGCTGCAGATAGAATAGCATACAGAAAAAGATCAGGTGATGTGGAAGAGAGAGGCTGAGGGGAGAGAGAAGAAAAGGAATGGAGAACATTGTAGGGGAAAAAAAGGTAGGAGATGAATGAGAGATGGGTGAAATGAAAAAAGTTCAGAGATTTTCATCCAGTATTAAGGAGGCCCTAGTGTGTAGCTGCCATGACAGAAAGTAAGCTGAGAGAGGAGCTTGGGGTGCTTCTCTGTTGTAGGAGATTTGTACTTATTCTCCTGCTGTAAACTACATGTGTTACAAAGCCGGACTGGCTGGTGAGGGGAATATGTCCTTGAACTTATATGACTGTCACCTTCTTGACTCACAAAGGTCCTTTGGAGAGACTTGTACCCTCTCTAGGTCATTTTTATAAACTCAATAATAGAGTGGTCCTCTATACAGGGGCCCCGTTTCTAGGGTAACAGGATATCAGAAACTGAAGACAAGCGGTAACACAGAATCAGGAAGAAGAAAGGAATGCCCATGGAGCTCAGAGAAGGGTACTTTTCTTGGGGAAAAGATGGTCACTGAATGTTAATAGACAAAGGAAAAAACAGAAAATCAGAGAATAAAAATGAAAGTATGTACACAGTGTTCTAATAAGAAACCCTGAAGATAGGAAGAGCTTTTCCCCCTACTGTAAAATTATTTTTCTCACCTAAGATGAATGGTGCTGGGTCAGTTTGACCACTAAAATTTGACACTAAAGAATCACTTTATGTTTTTTCTCATGTGACCTGGAGTCTGAATATTTAGATGGGATGGAGGAGAAGCACATTAAAAATGTGATGCTTGACATCCATTAATGGATATCATCACCCTGTTGTAACACATCTTAACACATTTGTGAGAGGGAGTACCATACTGACAAAAACTGCAGGCTGGAAATCATCAAATGGATATCTCATTCTAATACTAAACCTGAATAATACAACCATGGGGTAACCTGTTTAACCTCTTCAGACCACAATAATTTCACTTTCGAATTGAGGAAACTGAACTAAATGCCTTCCAGTCTATGATTCTGCCCTCTTCCCCATACCCTTCTACTTCTTAGGTATGTGAATTTGTTTTTGGGTTTTTTTTATTTTGTGAAATGGAGAATAATACCAATGTCACTACATCATAGGATTACGAGGAGTTACATTTGAAAGTTCTCTGAAATATATTAAGTTTGCCAAAAATATAAGGTAGTATTACTTCTAAGATTTCTTCTACTTCTTCAATTCAGTTAATACAGGATCTTGGTGATAGAATAGTGGGACAGAACAGTGTGTAAGGGCTTGTGACAAAGATATATTCACAAGGTGATCAG
The DNA here is from genome assembly GCF_001890085.2 of Hipposideros armiger. Lineage (NCBI taxonomy): Eukaryota > Metazoa > Chordata > Mammalia > Chiroptera > Hipposideridae > Hipposideros > Hipposideros armiger. The sequence continues at coordinate 832,940 of NW_017731544.1, read as the reverse complement.
TTTGGATAAAATAGAATGAAATATTGAGCACTGACATTAATGGGTAGTTACCATTAATGGACCAGTTATCCAAGAGGACCCAGTGTGAAACTATATGGAAATATGCTTCATGAATCAGAATATTTAACATGTGAAAAACTCGTAGCAATGGGCAATTTGTTTACAGCTCACAGTAGTATTGGCCCTGAGAAAAGATCTTTTATACATACAAATTTCGAGGCTAAAGAACAGGGGATAGAATCTCCACCCCTCCCCCACCCCCAGCAGAGAGGCCATGTTGGCGGGGGTGGGGGGGGGCGAAGTGCAGAGGGAAGAGAAGAGACTGAGGCAGAATCCCTACTGATATCACATTTCCTTATTTTATTCTCTGGCTATAGCATGTCCTTCCCCCACTGTCCTAGCCAGTCAGCTGACACTTGAAGCTGCTGAAATTTAGAAGAAATGGCTCTTACTTTTTCTTTGTTTCCAGCCCACTTGACATAACCTCTGGTCTGTTTATGCATTTGTACAGAGGAAAAAATGTTCATCTGTCTCTGTCACCCATCTTTACATTTTACCATACAGCGTTTTGTTACCTTGGTAGTGCTTTATCCTCTTAAAAAAATTCCTTCTATCCTATGAGATGTGGCAAAGCAGAAAGCAAAATCAGGTGAAACAACTCAACCTCAGTGTTCTTGTCTATAAGGGGAGGGAGTTGAGCTATATAATCCTGAAGGTTTCTTCCCAGCCCTCAAAATCTCTTTGATGAGTCTGTGAAATAAACATTGCTTAAACTTTAATGTTTTAGGATGGACCAGAAAATCTCCCCCTTAGAGCAAAAGAGATGGAATACACAATTTTCAGATGGAGAAGGTTTATATATTCTGAGATTCTGAGAAACACTGTTTACTATGAAAAATAAATTTGAATCCCTGAAATAACCCACATGGAAAGGATATAAGACACCAAAAGAAAGGAATAGAAAGTGCTTCTATTTTCATTTTCCCAAGTGTGTTGTTGTGAATGTACAGTCAACCATAACAAGAGGTTTGGTATTTCAGCATTAATCATATGAGAGATTTTGCATTTCCCCCTGTTGTTCCAACTACATAGCATAATGTAAATCAGCAAGGAGGTAGGGTACAAATTCATACATTATTTCTATTAATCTCCTTGTTGGAATATCTCACTGTCTCCTTTAATGAGAAATCACTGCATGGTGTTGGTGGGATTACCTCTTTCTTGTACTTTGTGCTTTAATGAATCTTACTGATTATCAAAAATGATATTATAATGGTAATTTTATTTTTTTACTTTGTGGGAGTCTATAGAATCCTGGGCTAGTTTTAAAAGGATTCTTCATTAAGTATTCTCACTTACCATAGGAAATGACAATTTGGAAGAGAGTGTTATTTTTTTCAACTAAGGAAAAAAGTCTATAAAGTGCTGATATTTCCACCATATAATGAAACGTTCAGGATTCAAATATGCGATCCTAATATTTACAAAAATCTTTTCCTCGGTAGGGTTGCCAGTTAACGTTGTGGTTGAGCTGTGCTACCCCATTGACCTTGGCATCCAGAGCAGATACATGAAATAGTCGTATGCCCCAAAGCCATTTAGTCTCCATCACGGGATAGCGAGAAACCATGGCCTTGAAGAAGATGAGTTTTGGATAATTAAATAACAGTTTGCTGTAACAGGCTCCTTGGGCATATGCAATGCCCTCTCACTCCAGACACAAGCAGTGAAAACAGGGCTCACTGAATTAGAATTTCTTTAAGTCCTTCCCTAGGTAATTTGGGAATTACCTGGAATTCTAGTAATTCAGGAATTACTAGAACAGTGTGTTTTCTAGTGGTTGGGTCATGAGAAGGCCGTTTAGTAAACTGAACATATTTACTAAACAATGTATGAATTAATAAGAGTTATGTTAATTAGTAAAGTGTCTTCTTAAGACTTAAAAACAAATCAGTATAGCTTTCAAAGTGCCTCTCTTGTCATTGTTGCTTCCTAAGTGGGAGACTGTTCTTTTAGGACATAATCCAATATGACGAGCAGAGGCAGCACCTTGTGATGATAAAAAGAAAGAATGTATTTGTATTAAAGATCGTACTGAATGTTCTTGAGACAGAACTGTGTCATATTCTTTCTTCTATTCCCTAGATCCTCGCTTGCTTGGGGTTAGGCACATATTAACTCAGAAACTGTCTGTTAAGCGACAGGGAAACTCGTAGGTGATGTGTCCAGAAAAATACAATGACTGAAGTTCTAGTCTTTCAAATCAAATACATATGTCACAATGATCTGGTGAATTCCAGGATGCTACTAAGATCTAATATAATCTGGAAAATTGGGAAAGTAAAATATGTCTAAAAGATTATGACTGATTATACACTTCAAAGTTCTTCCTCTGACTGTGAGGACAATTTCTGAAGAACATGTGAGTTTTATACCAAAACTCTTCCTACATGCATAAATGAAGATGGGACACCTCAGTTTGAATCGGGCAGACCAGCTCTGGGCAGCAAGGACTCACAGGCTATGGGCAAAGCAACCATGGCCTGGGAGAGGATGAGTTTTGGACAAATAAAATGAATTGCTGCTTTCTGTAGAAGTAACATAATTAACTCTTAGAGCTGTATAAATGTGTTGAAAGTGGAAATTGCTTCAGGAAAGGTTTAGAGAAATTCACAACTGAGAGACTAGCAAGAGGTTCTTGTGTACTCTGGATAAATTCATGATCTTGGGGGACTGTCATGGTGAACAACAGGATGTATCGTATTTCCCTGTAACAAGTCCCTTGCTAATTTTGTCAGACATCTGAGTATTCTGCTGGACAGACCACTGGCCTGGCCTCCCCAGCACTTCCCATGATCTGATTGACACAGGAGAGTTATTGAAAAAACAATCGGGGAACTCGTTTGCCAGATATCATGCACCTTTGGAAATAAAATGAAGGGTTGTTTTTCATTAGTCTCCACATTCTTGCCATTGTAAAGCACCTGTGCCCTCACGCCTTTCAGGAAACTGAAATGGAACACAGACGCTACAGAGGCTTGTTTACTTCTACATTTTTCCATTTTTGCCGAAAGGGTTCCCGTGGGCATCATTGTGCCAACAGTGTGAATTCTCTCCTCGCAGATGCACAGGCCTTCCTTCTGGCCTTTCCCCCAGCCCCCTCCTAATTTACTCAGATGATGGCCACCAATGGGACACTTCCTTTGTCCGTCTGGGATGACAGACGGCAGAGCTTCCACCGGGATTGGCATTAATAGGACTCAGAGGAGCTTCCAAGACTGAATTGAGAAGCCATTCCTCTCTCGCCTCCAGAGACTTAGCACATCACATTTTGAATCTATCTTTGCACTCACCTTATAGGTAAAAGGGAAGAGGGGAGAGGAGAGAATTATACAGTCACAGTTAGCATTGACTTTTAGGAGAACAATAGGCTTGGACCTAATCACTAACCATGTGTCCCTTTTGTTACTGAAGTCAGAATTCCAAGAAAAAAGCATTTTAACACACCCTTAGATAGAGATGAGTTATTTTTAAAAACTGTAGCCCAGCTTATAAAACAAAAGCTCATGCATACTGCAGCAAACCATCTGTCAGGGGGTCCAGCTGAGCTAAACAGATGCAACAATTCAAGTTATTTCTGATAGTCATAAATAAAACTAGCTTGGAATCAAGATTAAACAATACTCAAATCCTTAATGCTTTTAAAATGTCAATGGGAACCCATCAGTGTCAGATAACCCTCTACATACAGAGCATTTCATTGGGAAAGAGATTTTTTTTCCTATTCTCAGCTTTCTCCTTCTCAAAGACTCAGAATAATAAAGAACAATAGAGAACTCAGAATAGTGGAAAAATAATAAGCGAATCCTCTCTCAGGCTGCCTAATGTTTTTTAATTAAATAAGAAACACAAACCTGGACAGATGAAGGTAAAGATAGTGAGAGTTTATTGAGTGCTAACTACATGACAGACAGCGTTTTAAGTGCCCTGTACATGTTAATTAATTTAATTCTCACAGCAACCCAATGGGATAAGTACCAGTATGGTCTCTCTTTAATGTATGAGAAAATGGAGCCTCTAAGAGATTAGGAAGCTTGACAAGGGCCATGCCACCTAGTCAGTGGCAGAGCTGGAGCCTACACACCAAACCTTGACATTCCATTGCCTCAGCATGCACTGAACACCCTTTCTAGATCACAGGCAACTGATAGTTGAGGCCAGCGAGAGCCACTTTGACCCTTGGTGAACCCTAGCCATCTTCGTTCAGCTTCTTCTAGTGCAGAACAAACACAGCAGAGAAGGCAACAGGTGGCGCCGTGTGGAAGGAAGTGCACTGGATCCCTTCCTGCCCCTGGCTCCAGCTTCTTCGGTGGTCCTCCAGACCTTTCCCAGGCATGCTCTGCTTTGGGACCTCCTCTACTGGCCCATTCTAAACATTCCAGCTCCTGGCAGGCCTCTACCACATGCCTTGCTCATGGGCCGCCCCATCTCTATGAATTTGCTTTCTGTCCCTTGGCTTTTGTTTTAAGAGTTGCATATGAAATTCAACTAAAGCTGAGATGAGAGGAATTCTGACTATAGAAAATGTTTCTAAGCAGCAGTGTTTATCAAAGTGCGGTCTTCTGGGCACCAGCATAGGCGTCACTGGTGGTGCTTGAGAGAACAGTAGATTCCAGGCTCTACCACACACACCTCAGACATCCAACTCTGGGTATGTGACTGATGGAAATATTTAACAAGCTCTCCAGGGATTCTCATAGACACTAAAGTTTGAGAACCACTGATGGATATAGAGGGTTTGATGCTTAATAATCCCAGTGGTGATAGCAATTTGCTTATCAAGGAAAGCATTGCAGTCTCTCTACAAAAAGAAGTCGAACTTGGAAGAGCTGATGAAGTGAGTGTTTGCAGTGTACTTGGAAATTTGTGGGCTACTAAGTATTGAGCATATTAAAATAAAACATGTAGCACTCTGTTCTGGAAATTTTACCTAGGTTTGCCCAGAAACGATGATCCTACAAAGTCAGATAAAGTAAAAGGTCTTTCACAAGGGACTAGATGGTACTCCAGAGTGGCCTCAGCGACCTCTTCAGCCAAGTAACAGAACAAAGAGAGTAACCGAGCAAAATTAAGAGGGGGAGAATTTGTGACTTTCTCCAAACTTGTTACCGTTTTCCTAGAAAATTTTATCATGGGTGGATCTGGGGAGGCACATGGTCATCTTACCACAGACTGAATTTCAGTTGTTTATGTTGTATCCCTTCACCCCAAAGCCCATATATACCCTATTTTATTTTGAATTTAAACTCCAGAATCCTCAGCGGCCCTCCCAGCAGGTCCACCCACCCAGTCATTTGCATGGCCCCAATCAGGGAGGCAGTCTGACCTCAACTGTGGCTTCTCAAACAGAAAGTAGTTCCGAAAGATCAGCATCAGCTGGGGGTGCTTTTCAAAAGTCCCGTGCCTTTGCCCAGACCTATTGGGTGGGAACCATTAGGAATAGGGCCCAACAGTCCATGTATTTATCAAGTTCCCTGGATGATATGATAATCAGCATAATTTGGCAAACGCTGTACCAAAGCCTTAATTACAATATATTTCTACTTTCTGGCAACCTTTATTAATGTACAGTCTCCATTACAAATACTTAGCTAGTGTTTCCTCCTTTTAAGTTTTTACAAAATAATGTTTGGTGAGACAAAGGTTTAAGTTTAAAGGCACAGGTGGCTTGATCTTGAAGCTAATGACGCTGAAGCTTCAGGGACTCCCGCAGGTGTGGCCCCCTTCCAAGGCACTGCATATACATTTCAGTTGTAATTTTGTATTCATATTCTTAAATAGAGCATTCCAAATTGTGTAAGCTTTGAGCACCACAAAAGTCGAACCTGCCCCTGTCTATAAATGATGGCATATATGACAAAGCCATGCAAAATAGCCCCAAGTTAAATATTTTTAACAGCTTGATATTTTTTTCTTATCACTGTTTCTCTGAATCCCCCCCTCCCCCCTTTTTAAAAAGTTGATATTCTGCACTCAAGTAGTAGATTTTTGACAGGGATTCTGAATAGTCAGTCAGAGACAATATTAGTGCCATGATGGCCTGGGACAAGCGCTGATAACAAGAACAGATGGTCCAGGCAAAAGCCCACCCAAAGGGATATGCAATGTGCGTGATAGCTGTTTTAGAAGTCCACGAGGGTAGCACGCTGCAGAGATTAAGTGGGGACTCTGAAACCGCACGATGTGACCTGAACTCAAATTGATTGATTTACCCAGCGAATTTAATAGATGGGCCTCATTCATTTTGAATAGGAAAAGAAACCTGCTGCATCTTCCCTATTCATGAGCTCATTCTGCAATTTAGGAAGGTGGTCTCATGCTCAAAGCGAAAAACAGCCTTCAAGTTGGGAAGCAAAGGTTTTCTGCCATACTCAAATGTTCCATTCTCTGTGCTTAGACTATTTTTGTTCAGCAGCACAGATGGTAGTGTAAGCACAGATTTCTTCAGCGGTTTTTATTATAGCACGTGTGGGATCCTAGGCCACTGTCCTTAAAACACACGCGCACATGTTTGCTACCTGCATCAGAGCAGCTTGAGAATGAACGTGCTCCTTCATTTGATCACACAGCTGTCTGCTTCTTGTTATATAAAGTAAAAAAGGTCTAAAGCGTAACTCTAGGAAATCTTTTTTAGATGAAAATGATTGAGATACCATGAGAGACTATTTTAATGAATCATACTGGAGGCATTTCAAAAGCAGGACACATCTGAAAATGAAATAATCTGAGGAGCCACAAGAGAATTACCTGAGACAGACATGAGCTCTGCCACAGAAGGAGGTTTTACTCAAACACGTGAGAAGTGGAAGCGGCCAACCTCCCTGAAGGCGTATGGCCTGACTGGAGCGCTATGGTACCATTGTTTTGACCTCAGCAGGAAATGAAGGAAACAGCATAAAGAGTATTAATGTTGAAAAAAATGGAGCTGTAAGTTGTGAAAAGGAAACTCACCCAGTGAACAAAACCAAGGTGAGGTGGGTTATGGAGGATGGCAGAGATAGCTACCTCTCCACACTGGAGGCATGCTCTCCCCCTCTGATAATCCTGTGCTAGAAATTAGGCCTGACACCAGCAGTGGCTGCCCCACTAGGGATTACATTTCGCTGCTCTCCTTGACTCGAAGTAGGGCTATCCGATAAGTTATTGCCAACAGAATGTGAGTGGCATGTTTCTTTTCCAAGCTTAGGTGGTTAAGAAACAGGTAAGCTTTCTTAATCATTCCCCCCCCCACAATCTCTTTATTCCCATCTGCCTGCTGGGTGCTGAAGTTGAACCTGTTAAAGCCACCAATCATCTAAGTCCCAGACTGACAGCCGGGAGTCCCCAGTCAACTTGGGACCACCTTGCCCTGTTAAATGAGTGAGAAATACAACTATATTTATGTATGCCTCTAAAATTTCACCTTTTTTTTTCTTAATTATAGCAGCTAGCATTACTCTAACTAGGAGGCAAACAAATTGTGTTCAAAGTCATAACATTACCTGTTATGTGAATACGATATTCTTCCTTGAAGATCTTCTGGAAGAAAGGAATCTTGAATTGCATGTGAGGAGTATGCAACCCAGGGAGATTTACATCAACATCTCCCATGAAATGTGGGAATTCCCAGTCCTGTCAGAGGAAATCAACATAAAAACATATTTGTGATTTGTTTCATACCCAAGCAGCAAAACACCAAAAATTGACTTTTTGTAAGCACTTATTTTAAAATCATTTAAATGCAGTCAGCTGTTGGATGTATCAGTTTCATTCTGTGATGGTTATTTTATGTATATTAGGTAGTGGTATGCATTCAAAATCAAAATTAAGTCATAACTTACACCCTCAGCTTTGCTCTTTAATGTGGTAATAAGAAACCAATACAGAATTGATTTGCATCTACACATGTTTATCGCTTTCATTCTGGAGAACTGATTTTAAATTTTTATAGGAAGGAAGCAATCTATATTTTATAAATATGGGATAATTTTGTTATATCTTGTTTTGCTACTTTTAAAAAATATAAACCCTAAAACAGCATGTTTTGTGTAAGACAGCAAAGTCAAAAGGATCTGATGCACTTAACCAAATTCTTCAATTTACATCAAGGGACTTTTATTAATCATCTCTGCTAGCAACTATCTGGAATGGAAAAATGCCAGTGTCTCCTGTCCTGCTCTCTTGCAATTTAGCATCCATTTGAACCAAATGATGGAGGGCCTGACAGGCTCGCATAACAGATGAACAGTGAATTAATTCCCAAATTGTCATTAGTTATTTTCTTGTCGTGAAGGCAAAATCAGGTGGGACAATCCTCCTTCTCATAAGGAAGGGAAACAGATGCAAATGAGGATATTTTTAGGTGTCTCTCACCTGCTCTTGGTTTTTGGATAGAGGCACCAAATTAAAGGTCATAACTAGCATTGTGCAGAAAGAATGCACTAAATATAAAGAAACACTTCAGGTGGATCCACAGGCATCAATACAGATATTTTCACTTTTAATAGTGAAATAATCACTAAATTATCAGCCCTGTAGTTCGTGAATATTTAAAATAATTAAATATGAAAAAATAACAGAATATTAATTTAGGATTTCAATCCATTATCTCAATATAAAGTTAAAAATTTCTAAGACTTTATGCAGCTGATAGAGGCATGCTAATAATAAAATGCCTGAACATGTTAGGGGTTTTCATGTCCATTCCATTCCCTTCTTTGCTGAAATTCTGATTAAGGGAGATTAGGCCTTGGAGGAAAGAAGGATATGTGAGTGGTAGTAACCAGGACACCTTTCAATGTCTACTCATTTCTTGATCTATGGATCACTTTAAGATGCTAATGGGAAATAAATGTAGAAGAAAAATGAAATGATCTCACCTTTCCTTGTTTTTTAGATATCAGCAGCAAATAAGCACATGATTTGGGAAATTCCGGAAACCCAAAGCATTAACGCTAAATAAATTTCAACATTTTGCAATTTTTTTTTCTGATACTGTCTTGCCCTTTCTATGTTACATACAAGACTCCTGCAAGGAGAACTGAAACTGAATTTGGCCTTTTGATAAATATAACTGACATCTCCCATGAAAAATTATGCTTGGCAAATAAAGAGACTGATAACCAGAGTATATTTCAACTAGCCCTGGATAAACATAATCAACAGAGAAATTTTCTTTTATATCTTGGTTAAGAAACAGAAGACTTCTTGATAGTAATTGGGCAAGTGTATTTACTGTACCTTTTTTTTGGAAAGATTTTCAGACTGTTCTCAGTTAGCTTTTCATTCCGTGAAGCTAAAGTTTTTCTATTGGGTATGAAGCTGGTTTTAGTTGGAAAGTAATCTCTAGAGATTTCTTGTACACTGGGATCAAAATTCCATTCACCAAAAAATAGTTTCTCAATTATTTCCCATCTGTACTTAGAGATAGATGACTTAAGGAGATGGGAGTAGAGGAAAGAGAGGAGAGAGTCCTGCTCTTTATCTGGAAGATGGCATTACTTGTCTATTTTTTTTTAAAGAGGGGATCAGGGCAGGGAGTTTGGGGGAAAGTGTGAGAGAAATAGCTGGTACCATGTAAGGAAGTAAAGAAAAAAAAAGGATTAATAAAAAAGATGATAAAATATCTCAGCTTTACCCCTTCTACATTATTTTTAAAAATAACCACATTTTAGTTTTCAAAACTCTTTTTCTTAGTCTTCTAACTCCCTGCCTATGTTCTCTCCCTGCTAGGCCAGTTTTTGTATTTCAATTCGTACTCTGCATATTTCTCCAGACTCATTATTGAATCAGTATAAACTCCGGCCTTACTTGACAGAGTGGAATGATAGTACTAATAATTGCTACTACCAGTTAGAGGATGTTTGAGGCTCACCTTAATGGAAAATGGGTATCTGGGGCTGGTAATGCCCCAGGTATTTATCTGAAGGAGGTAGAAAGAGGGGGGTGGGTGATGTTCTGAATCGCCCTATGATTGAGTCTCTTTATAAATTGGGGTGAAATATATATATATAAAAATCTCACAGGCTTCTTGGGAAGATGAGATTATGCCTGGACAGGAAATAGCACAATGCCGCCAACAGTGGGAAGAGACAGGGAAATGGTCAGGAGGCATGGATGATTTCCCAGCATGAGGCCAACATCAGGGTTATCCCGAGAGTGAAACAGAGGAAGCCAATAGATCTGTTTTCAGGCGCCTTCCAAGAGTCCAGGTGAAAAGTGACGAAGGCCAGCGTGTCCTTTCTGCCCTCTTTTTCCACAGCACTTGGCCTCCTGACGTCTCTGACTGGGACTTCAGTCAGATCAGATTTCTCCCAGAGGGCACTGAGAGCAGGGCCAGAGGAAAGGGTGCCTTCTCACAAAGAGACGTGAGGTGGCCTCATGAGGACAGTAGAATAGGAAGAAATTGGCTTCTCATGCAACATGGGTCACATTGTGGCAACCTCCAGCAATAACTGTGGGAGATTTTAATGGTGGGGGAAGGAGGCACTCCTACTATGTAGGTAGTAGCTGGTAAGCTAGCAATGTATGAGTGAAAGGCTGAGGAAATCTGTGGATATTTGAGTATAAATTATTGATCACTTGCAATGTTCTACCAGAATCCTAGTCTATGTATTTATAGTTATACTTACAAACAAAATGATCTTGAAAGCCTGCTATTCACCCATTTTACAGAGGAGAAAGTTTACCTCAGAGAGGCTAAGTTAGCACAATGTGAGGTAGCTGCTCTGTAGTGGAACACAGACTAAAGAAGACGTAATTTCCGCTAAAGGTCACACTGTCTTTAACTGTGAAAAGGGAGTGCACGTATAGTTTTTTATTCAGAACTGAAGTTATTTTGACCTGCTATACATGTTCTAGTTGAGAATCACTGACAGCAGTCGTCGCCTGCTTGTCTCACCAAAAGCCAGTTCCATGAGGAGCTTGAAACTACTTTTCTCCCTGCCCCCCACTCCAAGCGGGCTCTCATTTTTATCTGACCCTAACTGGAACAAGAAGACTATAACTTTCTCCACTAAGGTAGCTGTCCCAGGAATAGTGGGCTTCTAATCAGACTGAGGGAAATTTGCCTACAGGGTGATGGGAAGCAAATATTGCGATTCTTTTGGAATCATATCTATGGATGTATAGTGGGTTTCATACATGGCATCTATTGCATATAAATGTTATGAGAATCATGGCTTTCTTTCCTTTTGCATAAATGTAAAATATATGGTTTGAACACAAGATGAAAATGTTGAATTAAGAGAATGACAAAGCAAGGTATGTTCGGCTATCAAGACCAGGGTAGAGCCAGGCTGATCCTGTGATGGTATATTATGAAATGTTCATTTATTTTGTTCTTCGAGAAATGTTATCAGTTTTTAGTAATTCCAAGCTCCCTTACTACTTTCTACTATCGAACCCAACAGTAACTGCAGAGGTGTATCACATTTGTGGGTCAGTGATGTAAGAATTATTTAGGCATATTGTATCATGTACGCTATTCCATTTATCATCCATTCATTGTGATGAACAGACTTTCAACTTTGTATCTTCTTTCACACATGAGAAACAGTTAATTTTCATTCAGATGGGCAAACTTCCCATTTAAAAATAAATGAGCAGTGTCATGATGTATATCTAATCTTATTTTTTACATACTATGGTTCATTCTGCCTATAGCAATAAGAATGACATTTGGACACTGATGTCCAAACTACATTTGGATATGTAATTTGGACTGATATGTCCAAATATGACTCTGTCCAAATGTCGCCCTGTGATTTATGAACCACATTTGGACAGAATTTCAGGACAATGTTAACTATATCAGCAAAACAGTCTCAGGATATCCTGGATTCACCATTTCCTCACGTTTTCTCATTGAAACACATGCCTCAGGGCCAAAGAAGAGAACCTGGTACTATGCAGATGAACTCAAGCTTGAAACCAACACTGTTTTGAATTCCCAAATTGGCATTCGATTTCCCAAATCAAATGAAAAGGACTCATTTCTATTTAGAGAGGCATTAGAGGATAAAAATGTAATAACACTGATTACCCTGCAAAAACTAAAGCCACAGTATCAAAATAAGTTTTATTTTTGGGGTCAAAGATTGGACACCTGGTTTTTGGGGAAATTAGGACATAGATTAGATTTTACTGAAAAGTATTGATAACCACTTTGAATAAAATTGATAATATAGTCTTAAACATTAATAAAATATACCAACATTTTTCAAGGTAATAATTTGTATATCTACTATTTAAAGGCATTTGATTATTAATGTTTAAATGATTTCAAAAGCCTTTTTACAGATATACTTCTTTCTCTTTGTTATTCTCTGTTCCTCCTCATATTTCAGAACTGAATTTAGATCCACGAATATCAGAACATCACTCTACCAAAACTGTCCCCAGCTTATAAAGTGTCCTTAAGCTTTTCTATGCTTAGCAGTGTCCTAGCAATGGGATTTTAGATGACAATGAGCAGTGGTGGCCTGAAGAATTGTACTCCTCCTTTGGGTGAAATTTTTGTTTCTTATTAAGACTCTCAAGTGCCTGATTTCTTTCGGCAACCCTATGCTTCTTCTAATTAGCAAAGTTCCCATGGTATCACTTGGCTGAATAAATCCTTGCAAACCCTGGCATCTAGTAGATAGTGCTTATGTGTTTGTTTTGCCTGTCTCCCCCACTGAAATGTAAGCTTTAGGGAGCTTCCAGAGTTTTTTCCTGTTTTTTTCACTACTATATACCCCATACCTAAAATTGTGCTCAGCATAATAGTGAGAACTCGAATATTTGTTCAATTGATGAATAGAGCTCTCAAAGTTAAAGATCTACAACAATCCCTTTTTGGTTTCATGTAAATGGAAACTCAGGATGCATTTAGGTAAACAGAGACAACACAACAAATACTTGTTTTGTGAATAATATTACATATCAACCTGAGATTCCTTATTATGAAAAAAAAATTGTTCCCTATAAAGTAGGTATACTGGAATCATACAGAGTAACCCAAAGGTTAAGCCATTCACCAAAGATCACAGAGGAGACAGAGGATAATTAGAAAAAGAAGGTGGAGGTCAAATGTAAATACAGAGGGTGCCAAAAAAAGGTATACACATCTTAAGAAAGAAGAACTTTTAAAATTGTAATACTCAACATATACCAATAAGAAAAGATGAATACAAGTCATGTTTGACTTCTGCAATTACAAGAGGTGCTCAAAGTGGTTACCACCATCAGCGTCCAGATGCTTCTGATTACGGTGAACTATTTATTGCTTGTGCAACATTGACCAAAGTGCCCACTTGTATACATTTTTTTGGCACCCCCAATATTGTGAGATGAAGCAGTTAATATTTGGGGAATTAGTTAAAATGCATGTTGGGATGATCCAAGGCAGCCCTTTAGTGACCACGTAAGTGTAAAGAAGCTGATAAGACACATCCAACCAAGCCAGAGAATAACAACAACAAAAAGAAGGTAAACCAATATGTGATTTTAAAAAGGTGGGGGATCATTTCCCACAGTGGGTGATGCCAGGAAATTTGTCAAGGTAAGAGTGAGTTATCAGAGAAGCCCTGCCATAAGTGTGGAGGATGGACAAAAGACAAATAGCAGGAGGTTACTTCTCAGATGTCCTTTGATAAATAAATACCCTTTTCTCATCTGTTGTACTCTCATTTTCTCTTAATATTCACTATTGTTTTTGTTTTTGTTTTTGTTTTCTTTCCTCCTTGATGGCAAATGAATTCTATTGAAGTTTTCTCTCAGGAGGCGTACAAGCTATTTAAAAGATGTAAAACCTTCCAGGAAAAAATCTTGGCTTTTTGGTTGATGTAGGCTTTTGTCAACAAGTAGAGATGGCAACTCTCATTCATCACTGAAACAAATCCCAGTCAAACTGTAAATCCTTCCCTAAAATGTTTAAAGATCCTGACACTTTCATGTGTCTTTGTGTCTTCTAAGATATCAATGAACTCTCAAAATTGTTGTTGCCCAAACAATCTCATTTGTCTTAAGGGCCTATTTTGTAGTGTTGTTTCATGTATTTTCTTCATCAATAATCTTTCTTACTTGCAAAGGCCAATATAAATTTTCCTGGCTAATTCTGAAGCCAATGTACATCAGTGAGATATAACAATATCTACAGAAAAAGAAAATAAGCCAATCCCAGAGTAGATTTGAAAAGCAAATGTAATTTGTTACTTTTAAGAGACCTTGCCATGAGGCTCTGTCAAGAGAGCAGTGGGTTTTTTAAAACAAGATTTATTATATCAAGACACCTTGAAAGCATGATTCATTGAAGCACCAAGGTGGTAGAGTGTCTGATAAAATGCACTGGGCCTCATTTACAGACGCACGGGCAGACTGATGTGATGAAGCACAAAATAAAGTCAGTCCTGTAAATGTTTACAACTAATAAAAATGCATCATGTGGCATCTAGGAATAATGGGAAATCAATATACCTCACTAGGGCAATACAGTCACCAATACACAAGGAAAGAGTGCTTGACATCTTAGGCTTCTATGGGTGGAGACAAGGAGACAAAACATTGGCTATGACAAGTTGCTGATAATGAAAGTGGGTGCAAAGTCTAAAGAAATACATTGTCATAACTCACAAACAGGCCTTTTTGGATAAAGTCTTCCACTGGCCATCAAACAACAACTTGACCTAATGTGCACTTCTTAAGAAGAACGAATATTAACTATATAATCAATTGGCATATTTTTTACTTAAACGAGAACTCCCATAACTCCTCTTTTCCTAATAAGGGAAGAGTGAAATCTGGTGGAGAGAAGTTATTAGACAATACACTTGCATGCTATTTCTCAGACACTGGCTGCAATTCAATAACACATAGCCCTTGCTTATTCTGTGCTTTATTGGATTGGCACGTTTGGTACAAAATGTCAGTGCTCCAGTATCTCTTCTGGCTGTATGCATGCTGCTAGTAACGGTCACATTCAATTGTCTGAATGACTAATTTATTCTATAGGCTATAAAGGGAAACTAATTGCATACTGTCAAAAGAGTAGATATCGTCCTTGGTAAAATTTTTATTTAATATTGAGGTCATGTTTCTGTGAAAACTAATAATAGTGGAGATCAGTCGGTAAGTGTGGTTCAATATAAAACTATTCACTTCACAAACAATAGAGTCTGAAGCTGATCTAAATATCAGGTGGGTGGTTAAGGTGGATGATCTCTAGCATTCCTTGCAATGGGTTCATTTCTGTATTTATAGCTTTTTGTAAGGAATGTCTCACGGAGCATAATTCTAGTCGGGAGACAGACCAGTTAACCAGCAAATAGCAATATAATATGAGGTCAAATAGTGATAAATGTTCTGAAGGAAATAAAGCAGGGCAAGGGGATGAACTAGGAGGGGTGAGGGCTATTTCAGTCAAAAGACAACGTTTTTTGAGTGTGCCTTTTCTATGGAGCACTGATTGGTATGAAACAGCAAGTCCTGCGGATTTCTGGAGGAGGAGCAAATCAGCCATAAGGAGGAGTATACAAGGGTTCCCAGGAGGAAATGAGATGAATGTGTCCAAGAAACAGCAAGGTTAGAGTGGCTCAAGGAATATAGAGAGGACAGTGGTGGGCTGCTTATAGGAAGAATAAAGACCAGTTAGGAGACCATTGCAGTAGTTTAGGTATAAGATGATGGTAGTTAAACAAGGGTGGTCAGGTGTTCAGATCAAGATGTATTTTGAAGGTATCACTAACTGAACTTGTGAATTTACCTGTTGCTCTAGCAATGATAAATGATAGTAGTATTTACTGAGATGGAGGAGATTGGGGAACCAATACACTTGTAGAAGGTAGAGAGGTGGGTAAAAAAATTCAGAGGTCTATGAAGGACATGCTATTAGACATCAAGTGGAGGTGTTGTGTAGGCAGGTGGGAAGCTTAAGGAGAGGCCGGGACTAGGGATACAGACATGGGAGTCCCCAGTGCATCTATTGGTCGAAAGCACAGAACTGGATAAAATCACGCAGAAAGGGAGTATAGAAAGCCAAGAAAAGAGGGTCAGGGACTGAGCAACAAGGCAGTCAACATTTAAAAGTTAGAAGAGGAGAAGCCAGTAAGGAAAACTGAAAAAGAATAGCATACATTACAAGAAGAACAGGAGAAAGCATATCCTAGAAGCCAGGTGAGAAACGTGTTTCAAGAAGGAAGGACTGATGAACTATGTTGAATGTAGCTGAAAATTTGAGTAAGAAGAAGATTGAAAATTAACCAGGGCATTTGGCAATATGGGGGGTTGTTGATCTTGATAAGGCCTCTGAGCTCCAGAGTAAGCTGATATTGGGGGCCAAAGCCTAATTACAGTGTGTTCAAGAAAAAATAGGAGGTGAGAAGTAGAGGCGATAAAACACTCTTAAAAGGAGTTTTCTGTTAGTGGGAACAGGGCAAAGAGGCAGTAACTGGAGAGAGACTGTGATTCTGTTAATTTTAAATACATTTGTTAGAGTAAAATAAATTCAATTTTGGTAGAATAGGGGACTCTGAGACCTGAGATTCCCTTTTTATATTTTCAGTAGCTTCTGCAATGATTAATTTTCAAAGTCAGTGTGCACCAGTATGGATATATAGGCAGTTTACAGCTGGTGTGTATTCTGATTGTGCAGTATCCATTCTGATTGGTCAGTCAGTACCTTCACTGTACCAGGAGTTAAATATTCTGATCATCACTGTTTGTGAAATCAAGATGGCTGTCTTTCTGAAAAAATAAAACAACATTGGACTAAGTTCATTGTGTCTTGAATGCAGCAGGCTTTTAGAAACAATAGGTTGGATCCTTGCTGCTCTGTACCCTGTGTGGTTTCCTTCTGTTTTCATCTTTCTTAGTAAAGACTGCAGATTCTGGACCAATCACACAGAGTCTCTGCCTCTGACCCCATGGACCACCCAGTGATAACATGATCCAAAAGTAAAACCTTTAGAGCAGTGGATTTGAACTGTCAGACATCCCACGCCTTTCTTCAATGAGTTTTAGGTCAAGGGTGTTCCTCCTCTGAGCTCTAGAGAAAAATTATCAACCCTCAAGTAAGAGAGCAAAGACTAGAAACACAAGATATATAGGCACAGGGCAGAGGGATGGAAAGAATAAAATACATTTTGTTGTCTGTGAATCATACCCACAGTGAATTGAAAAAATTTTCTGAAACTATTGTTAGTCCAGAGGTCAATGGCCAAGAAAAAGCTAAAATACATAATTTTCCTTGTTGGACACCTATCGGGGAGATATTCTATCACCCTCAGGGTCCTTTTGGAAAACAAGTTTTCACACTAGAGTAGAGGAGCCTTACATGCATGTTAGCAGTTGCCTGTCTTTATATTGACACTGTCCTTTCAAAAAGGCCTGAGGTGGCTACAGTGGGCTTGCTTTATATTTAGATTCCACATAGCACTAGTAGAGTGAATGTGACGTCTGCACTTCTTGCAGCAGTTCCGAATAACACACCCAAGTTCCACATAGGATGACATCACACTATTGTTCAAGTAATTCAACAGCTATTCAATGTCTACTATATGCAATGCACCTATTCTCAAAGATTGTCAAATGGCATTAACAAATAAAGATAAACTGAGCTCTTTCTTTTACAGTTTAGACAATGAAGGTCGATGAAGTTAGAGGTCTCCTCCCAGATCACTCAGCAGATGGCTGGTAGAGAAGACACTAGATGAAATTTAATCATTAGCCTGGAACTATATTTCACCACATCCTCCTTATTGAGAACCCCATTTTGGAGAAAGGAAACTCTATGTAGGAGATCAACTATATTTTCACATTCTATTCAGACTAAGCAAACTGATATTTGTCATCATCTTGCTCTATTTCAAGCATTTGATCCACTGTAAAGCACGTACAAATATATATGGTAGGCAGGCTTTTTCTCATTTTATAAAAGAGTAAACTGAGGCTCAGGGAACAGTCAAGTAGACTTCCCAATGTCATACAATTGGTACCAAAAGGATTTGTACCCAGGTTAGTATATGACTCCAAACAGATTTTTGTATACCCTATCAAGCTTTTTCATGACTTATTTCCACCAGGCTCTATTGGTGCATTTATCTTCCCACCTAAAAGCCAACTATCATGCCAACATGTGTTTCTGTTTGATGTTAACATATTATGCACAATGCAAAGCTTCCTTTTAGTGGTATGTTGTAGCTTATCTTGAAATAATATTTCCTTCGAATCAGTTCACTACCTGCAGCACATGAGGAAAGAATCTTGTCTAACTTCCATTGTAAAGTCAAGAAATGGCAGGAGGTCTACGTTTATCCTGCAAGTCATTGACAAAGCCTGAAAAATATGCAGGCTGAGAGGCACATGTCACTCAAGATGGTTTATGGCCATCTTAGAATTTTAACTGCCAATGCATAGATTTGGATCTAAACTTAGAATATTTCTAGTAATGAATATTATCTTCCCAACTTCTTTGCACTTTGGTTTTCTCACCAGAGGATATTTTTCCCCCTCACACTTAGGCACTCTAATGGCAGACTCCTAGATCACTGCATTCGAAAACAGGATGGATTGGGGCATGATTTAGTGCCCACTCGTAATGGCTATCAATCTTTGCAACCTCCTGAAAAGACACAACTTTTATGTTTCTTTGAAACTTGTATGATAGTAAGATTTGTGCTACTAACATATTGTGGCTGCACATGTCATTAGGTGATAAAATTTTATATCATGTAGGTGACTCAAGGTAGAGTAAAAACACAAAAAGGAGAACAATAAGGATAATTATATATACATATATTTTGTATAGCAATCTAACAAACTTTTATTTCAGGTCTTCCTTGTTCTGTGTCAGTAAACTAAGGTATTGTGTAAATAATCCTCTCACTTCAAGGATTATTTCTTCTGCCTCATAATTATGATCAGTAGATGACACAATTATATAACATGTAAATATAGCATTAACATATATAACATAATATATATAACATAAATATAACATTATTAATAATTTTGTTCAAAGCCTTTCTTGATATTTGATTTTAAATAGAATTATTAGTGTAACCAACATTAAAAAGCACATCTGTAATATTGTGGGATAGAAGCTCCATATCGTTGTGTAATGTATCAGATTACTAATGAAATGTGTCATATTTAGAAATATTACAAATAATATCTTTGGGCATGTGTGGAAATAGCAGTGAGTGGGCTTTGGGAGGGTGGTAAAATTATCAGAAAATAATTTTATGCTACCTCAGGATAATATTTTACAACATTTTTATTCATAAAGATTGGTACGCCTGTGGTTCTGAAAGTTGACTTTAAATGCACAGAAAAGCTATACAAAAGCAATCATAAAAACCAAATATAAAGCGTAACATTTTGCCTTCAAGCACTGGATTGTACATGTGAGTCACAGGTAAACGTGAAATTATTACATTTACCAATTGCCAAAGGCTTTGCTTTATGGATATCTGCAACATATCTACATAAATCAATTAATATGTTATTTTCCTACATAAACCCAGGTGTATTTGATTCATTACCTCTCACTAGAGGAGAAACTGGCAAATCAAACATCATTATGAAACGGTTCAGGTGATAGACTACATTCAGAAATTAATTTCTAAATGACAAAGGTTCCAAATTATTTCACAAAAATATGATTTGCTGATTGGTCCCCACCCCACTCCCAATGCAGAAACACCCAAACTTTTAATACTGTTTCTCTCTTAAATAATAAATCCACTCTCTAACAACCATACTTACAGATTAAAAACTTCAATTAATCATGTGTAATTTGCTTTTCAATATAGATACATGAGTGCCTTAGCCAGAAATGGGAACTTCTTCAAATTTCTTCTTTAGGAACAATACATACAAAGAATGCTCAGGTGGTTTAATGCAAGCACCTGCAAGTAAGGTAATTAACTCAGAATCAGTGAAAGGTTTCTTCAAATGTACTCCTGAACTTCAATTACAAACAATGCGAAAGAATAAATATTGTCATAATAAACTATTTTTCTGTTTTTCTCTTTGAAGTCAATGGTTTATGATTTAGCATGTTTTTACTGACAATTATATGGCATGAGCAATAGGTTACGTATGCTATGATACAAAATAAACAGATGCCCTCTGAAGTTATTTAATGAAAGAAAATAAATTTCCCTTTACTAATATTAAATATTCTCATCGCCACACCTCCAGCCAGGCATGGTAGTTGATGAGCTGTTATGACAACAGCCACCATTCAATGAGCTGTATGAAATAGGCTCTCTACCAGGCATAGCTCTTTGCAGACATTTCCTTTTTTTTCTCTAAAACAATTCTACAGGGTAGATTTTATTTTTCCCATTTTGCAATTGTGAAAACTGAGGTTCAGAGAAGGTACCTGACTTAACCTACTATCATATAGCTAGAAGTGGAAGAGTAGAAGCCAAACCTAGATCTGTCTGGCCCCATATATACCCAGTGGGGTTCTTTACACCACACTCATGAAGGAGAGTAAGAATTTAGCTTGTCCTGGCTCTCACTGGCCTATTACTGTCTTGGTCTACCCATTGTTTGTTTTCCCTCTCTCATTGAGTTCCCAAAGAAGCTACTGAATTGTGTAGAGATGTTTGCCCACAATTGCTGTTTGTTTCTTACTACTCCCACCTATCTTTGATTTCCACGTTTATTATTTTTCCACTCAAAGTAGATCTTGCTTCTGCCACCAACGTTTCTAAGCTAACACTTGTTTTGCTATACTGGCTAACAGCTCATCTCTTTCCTTTGCATAAAAATTGTTTTCTTGTCTTTTCCTTTCATACCATCATCTTTTATTTGCTAAATATTTGTATACTCAACAGTTGTTTGTGTCAGCCCCTCTTCTAAGCATTGGCGATACAGCAGTGAACCAAGCAGACCTTGTTCTAGGCTCTGCCTTCATGGGGTTTACAGTTTGAATGTAGCATAAATGCATAAACAGAATAAAATCAGAACATGATTAGTGTGAAAGGGAAAATGAACCAGGATGATTGTTTGGTTAAAGCAACTTTAGATAAGGTTCGCAAAGATCTTTATGAGGATAGAACCTCTCTAAAGAAAGGTACCAGGTGCTGTGATATGTGCTGTGGATGCAACAAGGACCAAAGCACACTGATGAAGTCCCCACCATCAAACAGCTGCAGTCTAGAGCAGCGGTTCTCCACCTGTGGGTTGCGACCCCTTTAGGGGTCGAACGACCCTTTCACAGGGGTCGCTGGGTACTCGTATCTGGGCGTATCTTCATGTGGGCCTGGAGACGGATAGAGGAGCGGTGTCTTGGTTCCTAAGACCATCGAAGATATGTGTTTTCCGATGGTCTTAGGCGACCCCTGTGAAAGGTTGAGAACCGCTGCTCTAGAGGGAATGAAAGATCAGTGAACTGGTAGAGTAAAATTAGTAGTAATAAGCACTGTAGAGGAAATAAACTAGAGACTAAGAAAGGGAATAACAAAGAGGCCACTTGGGGAGTTATTTTGGAAGGCTGATACCTGAGATGAAAACTAAGGATGGGAATGATCCAGCAACACAAAGAGCAGAGGACATTGAGCAAAGCAGGTGCTCAATGATCTACTCTTGCCAGGTACTCATCTAGGTCCTAGGAATACGTACAATGGTAAACAAGAGCCCATGTGCACCCAGACTTCTTGAAGCTTATGGTCTAGTAGGGTAAATGGACATGAATCAAACAATTATGAACATAGGCCTTGATACTTGTGGGTTAACTTGTATGACCGTGCCCACCCATTATTCCCTTAATCACCGAAAGGCGACAATTTTTGGTATACGCGTATGTAACACTTCTTGGCTATTGTCCTCACCAATAGCTGGCTAATGCCAGCACCAAAGAATCTTCTGTTACAGCTCTATGATAAACTAGTGCATGGTGTTCATTAACTTTTCACATTTATGTGTTAATTATATGCTACTTGAAAATGCACTGCTTTACATATCTCTCAGTCCTTAGCATAAGGCTAAATACAAAAACTATTTGATTGTTTATTCACCAATATTTACTAAGTGCTTACTATGTGCCAGAAACTATACAGGGCTCTGGGATACCAAGGATATAAATCAAAATTCCTGCCTCCAAGAAACTCATCTTCTATAGAAGAGGTTAGTAAGTTAAACATTACTCACAGGATAATATGGAAGCCTTATAATAGAGGTATGAAACAGGTTCTCTGTGAAACTACTGGGAAAGGAGTCTCTCATTTAAACAGTGAGAGAATGAGTTAACCAATCATTCCATTTACACAGCGATCATAGGCTTTTGAGATCACATAGCTTATCACCATGCCATAGAAACAGGATATAGCTCAATAAATCGCTCGTCTTTGCTATGATTTGTGGAGCTGTTGGTTTTTGAAAACGGGAAGATCAAATGAACTTTTTTCTAGTGAATAACTTTGGTTTATCTAACTTTAGTTTATCTAAAGATAATTTTCCACAGATTCACTTTTCTTTGAGAAGTCCTATTTTTTCCAAGACAGGTCATGCTTACCAGACTGTGTAGTAAAGTGGAAAATGCAACCTATGGAACTGCCACAATGCTCAGTACATATCATTTGAAAACCATTGCTAAAGCAATAAAAATGGGGGTGATTTGCAAAATGACTCACATTAACCTGAGTCAATTTGCAACACTGCTTCTAAGCATCAGACAGATAAAAATGGGCATATGACCTAAGATCAGTAAAAATATTATTGAGAAAGTGGTTAAAACCTCAAGATTCCCAAGTCGATAGTTAAGGTTGTATGCCTTACTCGTATTTAAGCTAGTATCCACCACACACTTCAGTCATCATTTAGATTGATTGCCATTTGGAGTAACACCAGCCAAGCAATTTCCTTGGTCAGTATTTACGTCACACATCAATATTTTTTAATGTATACCTTAACCAAAGCCAATATTTTTTATCCTTGACTTTTGAGGTAATTACTTTGGTAAGTGACTATGGCATAAATCAGATAGCCATATAACAACTTAACACTGAAAACAGTTATGCAGACATCATTTCCCCCAATGCCTCTATAATTAATAAGAAAACTTTACAATCTTATTTATCTTCATGATATGGGACTTCAAGTATTGGTACACAAACAAACAGACACACACACACACACACACACACTCACACACTCCTAATTATTTTCAGAGAACATTCGACCATGCAAATTAAAATTGAGGACAGAGAAATGACGTGTTCTCCCTAAGTAAATTTACTTTTCTATATCTGGTACAAATTTGTGTCTTCTAAGAGATTTAACTTTCTCTTTTTTTATTTGGTTTCACATTATCAATGTAATTGAATTGAATTAAATGAAGATGTGATGAAAAATAAAGTCAAACCACCTGTTTGTGAATAGATAAAAAACTGCTTTCACTTTTGAAGTAGTTGCTTTGCCAACTTATAAACATAGTTGACCTTTAGTTATTTTCATATTCTTTTACTTATATGTAAATTTGAGAGTAATTTCATACAGTCATGTTTTAACATGCACATATATCCACATTAACCTGATAATTCTACATGTGGAAATCTTCTCTACTAAGGAAATAATTTAAAAAATGGAAAATTCTTATGCACAATGATAGATTATATGGTGAAAAAGTAGAAACAACATTATGATAAAAGTAGACTTAAACAAATTATGCTATATCATTCCATGGACTATTATACAAGCTTCACAGAATTAAAATTATGCAAACTTTATGATAGATTGCCAAATAAAAAATACATAATACAAAGTTGAATATATGCTATAATTCTAAGTAGAATCTTGCAGATACACAATAAAAACAAACAAAAAACTAGCAAAAGACATGAAGATAATATATCAGATTTGTTCCCTTATTGTAGGTGGTTTTAAAAACTTTTGCTTTACAAATTTCTATAGTGGTCATATATTATTTTAATTTTGTACACAAATATTTATAAACACACTTGAGACACTTGCCCATTTTTCAGAGCAATTCCTTGTTTTTAGCTTTAAATCTCTCTTCAACTGTAACACAATTTCTTTCCTTTAACCCTGTATCCTCTTTTGAATCTTGCTTTTATTCAATTCTATTTTTATTTAATTTTGGTTGAAGCAATTCCCTTTCGGCTCTGGGTTCAAAGAGGATGCAATATCACCTGCATTCTCTCAATGTCCCCAGTGTGTTGCGAGATTGAATTAGATAACGTCCGTGCAGCACTATGCTCCTTAGAGAAAGGTGCTATATAAAACCAATGCATTATAATTATTTATGTTATTATAAAACCCACAGAGATATTAGAGCTACAATTTAGCACGAGCAGACAGAGTTGGACTAACTCCCAGTGCAAGCTGGGCAATGTTCCTTAAGGTCAAACTGGAAGGAGGGATTCCAGGAGTAGGAGGAAGTTGCTCCTTGCACTGCAGAGTACCAAAATGCCAATCGCCAGCTTCTCTCAATGTTACAAACAGGATATTTTGGTTTTAATGTACGATCTTCTAAAAATTACAGTGCGTCATTTATGTTTACTTGATATAGCATTCCCCCTGTCTCTGCTTAGTTCTAACTGAATGCATTCCCAATTATTTATGGAAAGTAAACTTACAGAGCGAGTGTTAAAAAAAGGCAGATATTACTGATTACTAGCAATCATCAGCTGATCTGAGGGATTGCATACTAATGAAGAATAACACAACTTCTGAATTGAATTAGGAGTCATTTAGTATGGCTGCCCCTACCTACCTTATGCACGAATCCACCCTATCTAGCCTCTCACAAGTGCTCAGCCATCTCTGAGCACTTCTAAAACAGGAACACTTTTACTTCCTAACAGAAGCTCTGACTTCAGCATATTCTAATCCACATTTCGCCAGATCCTGCCCTCTGTAGTCCTGCTCTCTGACGCCACACTAAGGGTCTTTCCTCTGACTCTGTCATTTCACTATGCTTCTTTATTCATTATTTAGTCAACACTTATTCTGTTGCCATTGTGTAGGCACCCTGTGAGTCTCTGGGGACAGAGAATTATGGCACCTCTGTGTCCTAGAGGGTCTCACAGTCTAATGGGGACCCTGACACCAACATAGAGAAATAATCACCAACACTGTCAATGCTATGTCAAAGGTGGGAAGTAACGTGCCAGGGACAGAGAGGAGGAAGAAAGTAACCCGCCTGAGAACATTCATGAAGACTTCCCAGAGAAGGTACTTTGGTCTTCTGTTGAAAAGATGGCTAAGATTTTTGCCAACTGGAGAAACTGTGAAAGAGCATAAGGATAGATGTGCACGGGCCAGGTTTATGCAGGGAATGGTAAAAAGTTCAGTGTTGCTGAATCTGAGTTGTGGAGATGGGACCGAGGGGCCAGTGTGTGAGGGCTTTGTGTTCAACAATTACAAGATTGGACTTCATGCCATGTGCAATGGCGCCAACAGAGAGATCCTGGAGCTAGTGAGAATGGCATGATCGGATCTGTCCTTAGAAAGATGATGATAATAATAATGTAGGTAGGTTACTGACTAGAGTGGGGAGAGCCTCGTGAGAAGGAGCTATTGTAAAAGTCCAGGCAAGGCAGGATGAGGACGTATAGCTTAGTGGTAGGAAGGCAGGAGTGAGAGTTGCAAATAATGGCACGCATGTCCATGTATTGGATATGAGAACCAAAGGGGCAGGAGAGGCAAAAGGTGAATCTATTTTCCTCACTGGAGAGACCGAATGCATGGTGACATCATTAACAACACAATATTGGAGGCAGAGCAACTTGAGGGAGAATGGTAAGGAAGCAAACTAAGTTCTGACTGTAAGCATGAGGGTCCCATAAGATGCTGAAGGGGTCCAGAAGACCATGGGGAATGTGAGTCTGCAGCTTGGGGAACAAGTCAGAGCTGGAGATCAATGGGAAAAAAATATTCCAAATAAAATAAACAGAACAGACTCGCTTAGATGAACTCAGCTGAGTACCTAAATGAAGCGTTACTGGGATCC
Organism: Hipposideros armiger; assembly: GCF_001890085.2. Classification (NCBI taxonomy): domain Eukaryota; kingdom Metazoa; phylum Chordata; class Mammalia; order Chiroptera; family Hipposideridae; genus Hipposideros; species Hipposideros armiger. The sequence goes on along the minus strand of NW_017731544.1, from coordinate 806,938 downwards.
CCTTATTCTGTTAATATTGTTATTTCTTCCTTAGATGCTATTGACACCATGAACTCATTCAAAAGACAATAATGTGCGTGTGAAATGAGGGTAGGAGCTTAATTTAGCTATATTTTGTTCCTTTATAATTGTATTTGGGCTTAGTTTTGTTGTTTGGCAAATATAGTTCTTGTTTATCTCTTTTACAGGTAAACTTGTAATTTGTCTTTCTCTTTTTATCATATCACACTAAAGTATCTTCCCCAAGACACCCTCCAGAGGAAAAGTAACTTAATGGCATTTTAAGACCTCTTATTCCACCACCCCAAGCATATACTATTTCAGGGAAGTCAACCAATGGATGTGACAATTGCTCATAAACTGGGTTCTCTTTTTACCAAGCAGCATCTGACCTTTCCATTTTTTTTTTCCTGCTGACTCACAACAGATATCAACCACAGAGGACAGTATCCATGAACCTGCTGGCACGATGCTGGAAAGCCACTGAGGGTTCTAAGTAGCCTTTGTGGAACTGTTTTCTTCCACGGCTACAATTGCTCGTTTTGCCTCCAGCTAACTACAGCCGAAAAACATTTCCTGTTCTGCCTCTTCTCTGGGTCAGGTATTAGGTTGATCCAGCCTCCTGCCGAAATCATTCTTTCTGTTCTACACATTCCATTCTTCTAGTGCTAGGTACAGAGGGTGCCCCCCCCAAAAATGTATACACATTTTAAGAAAGGAAAATCTTGTATTAAAATTGTAATACTCAATATATACCGGTAACAAAAGATGCATACGAGTCACGTTTGACTTCTGCAATTACAAGAGGTGCTCAAAGTGGTTACCATCAGCCTAATTTTAATACAGTTTTTTCCTTTCTTAAAATGTGTATACATTTTTTTGGCACCCTCTGTATAGGCTACTTCTATCAAACTCCTCTCTGTCAACTTCCTATTCCCATAGAATGGCTTACTTCCCAAAATACTCCTCAGTCCATCATGCAGATGGACTCTTGGCAGGCTGATCTGAGGGCTCTCCATACAAATCTGATCATATCCAACTCAAAGTAAATACAGATTAGGTGATCATGGGTAGTGCCACACATCTCAAGTGGAATACAGTGGCCTTCCCTTATCTGTCAGGGATACCTTCCAAGACACCCCCGTGGATGCCTGAAACTGTGAATAGTATGCAACTCTAACCAACTTCTTCAGCTTTGCTGGAAATATGACAGTAGCTTCTTCATTGGGAGAGTCAGCCTCTGCAGTAATTTTTATGTTTTTCAGTCCAAACCTATTCCTGAATCTGTGGAGCCATCCTGCACTTGCAGTTAACGCCTTAGTGTCACTTGTTTCAGGGGATCCCTTGCGGAAGTCTTGCTCAGTGCTTTCTGTAGCAACATCTTGTCGTGAAGTGGAACACATTTTCTGTTCATGTCTTTCACCCACAAATTTAGTGCCTTTTCTATAAGTACTTAGCATGCATTGTGGCCGTAACTTTTGCAGTGTGAGGTGTGACAGCAAAAGTAGCACAAGTGTCTTTTTCCTTCTTCACAATTTCACAGATAATTTGTTCTTACCATAAATCTCAGTAAACTCAACATATGATTTTTTTTTCTTTCCTTATTAAGTGGAGGACTTTTACCTTTTCATGTAAAGGAAGCACTTTACGGCTTCTCTTGGGCATATCCAAATTTTTAGCATCACTACTCTAGTGCTTTGGGCCATTATTAAGTAAAATAAGGGTTATTTGAACACATGCACTGCGGTACCTTGACAGTTGATCTAATAACTCAGATGGCTACTACGTGACTAATGGGTGAGGAGCATATAGAGCTTGGAGACTGGGCAAAGGGATGTCCAGTCCACCCCTGGGGGGGACAGGGCGGGCAGCGTGAGATTTCATCAGAATGGCAGCGCACACTTTAAAATGTATGAAGTATTTGCTTCTGGAATCTTCCATGCAGTATTTTCAGGCCTCAGTTGACTGTAGGTAACTGAAACCATGGAAAGAGGAAACTGAGGCTAAGGGGGCACTACTGTAACCAGAATAGAATTCTATATAATCTCCAACTAGCCAATGGAAAGGAAGTGTCAAATCAAACAGCTGAATCTCTTTATGTCTCAGACTTTCATTTTGAGAAACTCAGAACGCTGTCTCATTATTAAATTCAAACAGGAATTTGATTATTCTAAAGTAATACCAACCAGGAGATAGAGATAGATTTCTAAACAAATATACAGAGCTGAAGAGGCCAACTTGTATAAGAAAAAGTCATTTTTCAAATTATTGTGCATCATTGCATTTTTACAACATCATGCATAAAATGTTAGATACCTCATCCTTTGGAAATAATAATAAAAATAGCACCATATATCCATTTACTTTGGGTCTGCTGGTTTTATTATTTTTAATACTAATAAAAAGTTATATAAGTATGCAGGTCAGATTGATTCAAATTGCATGTTTTTCCCCAATGATTATGGTTCTGCACAGAAGTTTTAAAAGAATTGAGAAGACATAAAACTTCTTCCTATGACTAGTTCTCTTTGCAGCGTAATACTACTAAAAACTGTTTACCAAATTAAAAGCACTTTACTTTCTATCCAGTGAAATGTTCTTTTCACAATTTACCATGCACATAGGATTGTCTTAAAGAAGGAACTAAAGCAGAAAAGGCAAGAAAAGGGAGTAAAAATGAAAGGAAGATAAATCTGTTCACCAGCCTCCTGTCTGACCCCAATGCAGAAAAGGGTTTACTGAGAGCCACTGCTGGGAAAGGCGATTTCAGCTTTTTTTATGCCGTGGTGATACATCTACCAACGCCAGGGCTGTGTAGAGAACGGGAACATCATCCTAAAAGCAGTTCAGCTTTCAGAAATCACTTGGGATGAGTTATCAAAAATACTCTGAACTATATTCTAATTGCTAAACTCATGTGGATTTTGACAAACAATAGTTTGGGTTGAATTTTAAACTAATTTTTATTTAAAAATCCATAAGGAAAATTAATTATTTTTTTTCTCTGTGCAACACGAATCAAATTTCTGTATCAGAACCAGAATTTATTTGTTGGCCTTGAATGAATAAAGTATGTCAGGCAAGTCTTTCCTAAGGAAGATAGGCTATTCCCAGCAATGAACTATTTTTAAAAGGGATAGAAAATAATTTTGAGGATTTTTAAGAAAGTATCAATGATATGGGCTTGTGGTTTGGAGAAGAACCAGGTCGGTTAAAAACACAATCCACTGAACTGGCTACTTCTCTATTCATCTGTATTTCATTTCCTTACATTAACATGAAGCTGAGCTCAACAGGACCCTCATGGGATGCTGCTGTCTTTGCTTTCCCTGCCTGAATTAGGAGTACCTGCATGTGGCCAGTTGGCTGATTTTTCTTTCTCCTCTGCTAGACTGTAATAACTTAAAGGAAAGGACTCTCTTATTCATCTTTTATGTTCTTAGCACCTTATACAGTGTTAAGAACATAGTAAGAAGAATGGGTGTGTGCGTGCGTGAATCTAGTCCATAAGGCAGCTGCGTTTTCCTAAATTAGGTGAAAAAAAAAAAAAGACAGAATTAAGCCTTCGGGGAGGGAAGGATGCTACTTCCAAAACTCAGTACTTTTCTGGGAACCTAAAATGCAGATCCCAGAATATAGTCTCACATGGAGTGACAGAGACCAGCACCCAGCACTCTGAAGTTGATCTAAAAAAAATGTCAATTGCTATGTTGTGGTTACTAGTGCAGAGACAGAACAAGCCCACGGAAAGGAGCGGTTTGCTCTACTTAAACCAACACATACTAAACAAGCCTAATCTCCTCTATTGCAAATTCCCTAAAGCACCCTGACAACTTGATTTACATTTTCTTAGCTGTTAAAATAACTGCCTCATTTATATTTTACTGAATGGGTGGGTAGCTTTCTTTTAACATATGGTTGTAATGCAGAAATTTACTTATTGTTTGTTTAAACAACAGAAGATAATTTTTGTAACAAAGGCCCCGGGGAATGAGTTAAATTGATCTATTATCCATTAACTTTCACAGAAAAAAATTAAATACAGGTTTGAGCAAGTCTGATGATACACACTCCATCATACTTTATGACCTAAGGCTTTGAAAATGATAAGGAGATTATCATTGATAACCGTCTCTAGTATTTTAAGAGGGACAAAAATGCAGTTTGTTTGAACTCCTCCTGTACCAGAGGATCCCTGTTAAAAATATTATGCTTGATTAATAATGTAGTTTTTTTTGGTACTCACTGTGATTGGGAAAGGCTTTCAACCAAAGAAAGTTGTTTTAATGATCTCACTGGCACACTACTTTAAACCTGGAGATATAGGTTAGAATATAAAGGAATCAGCTCTCTAACAAAAATAACACTCTTTAAGGATGTGAAAAGAATGAGCCCTGTAGAGAAAAATAAACTCTGTAAGAGCTCCATTTTAACGGTCCCAATGCTTTACCATGAAGCTTCCACTTACGTCTTGCGAGTTTCTTACTTTGGTCCTTCCTGCCACACTTTCCCCAAAGGTACAAATGCCCCGCTTTTATTAATTCAAATACAAAAATCACAAATTTAACAAAATTCCTCTCCCCTTGTTCTTTTAATAGAACTAGGTCTAGCTTAACTTTCCAAAAACAATTGAATAAAAAAATGAAAGCTACAAACACAGAAAATACAAAAAAAAATGTTTTAAAGTGCACATTCCTGAAATGACAGTAATTTAATGCCATCACCTACTATTGCACTATGAATTTATCTGGTGTGTTATGTTGTAAAGTTGGCCTTGATAATTTCTGAGATGTTCTTAGTGTTAAATACTGTTTCTGTTTTAAGACAGAAATCTCTGTATAAAGCGTTTTTATAGTCTCTTGGCATAAAACACATTTACTTCTAATGTCCTTCTGGTTTTATATCACAATCACGGTGGGATTCTAACTTGAAGCTGCATCAGGGACTTTCTATTACTCCATTGGACACTATTTGCTTGTGATTAACCTTCTTAACAAAGCATTAAAAACAAAACAAATGAACAAACAAAAAAAAACAGTGAGTGGAACCCACTCACTTGGTTCCACCCTCAAAGAGTCATTTCAGTTGCTCTACAGTGAGACTCAGATGTATGGTTTTTTGTTTGTTTGTTTGTTTCGTTTTTTTAAGCTCAGAAAATTCTAATATGCACCTGATTTTAAACCATTGCTCTAAGAAAAGTCTAGAGCTGAGTAAAAATTCTGAGGATAGGGAACAATGAATGGTTTTTGACTATTTTGCTGAATTTTTAAAAATGTTGTCCTATTACTTTGATTAACACTGTAATTGCTAACTCTTGTAAAAAAATAATTACCTCTATTATTAAGCAAAATACAATATTGCCTAAGAGGGAAGTAAATATCTTACTTTAAGATTGTTAGCTCCCTAAGTTCTCTTGGGAACAGAGACTAATTTAAAAAAATCAATTCATTATCCTGATGATTTTCTCTCCATAGCTCTTCTATGTTCATATATGGAGAATTTGGGGTTTATAATATGAGAGAGCTCCCTACATAACAACATATACTTATACATGCCACTGAAACCGTAAGTTTATGTTGAAAGATAGGAATCATTCAGAGAAACCAATGCCTTTTCCTCTGTGAATACTTAAAACTTAAGTGGCCTTGAGTATTCTTGGGAAAACACCTGAGATTTTTATGATTCTATCACAGGCTTTGAATTTTCTGGATCTCAAATTTATTTCTGCATCCCTGTAGCCTTAATAGAAGTTTAAAATGCATGGCTTTTGAAATTCTTCCAGAATCTGTTATCTATAAGAAATTTTTCAAACTTTTATGTTTGAAGACTATTTGGCATTGACTAAAAGGTTACAGGATAGGTAAGATTGATTTCATTGCAAGATTACACAATGAAAAATAGATCCCTTTTGACTAATTTGTTGTGTTAGTGGGTGTGTGTAAAAACAGACTGGATAAAAATCATGGTGGAGAAGATTTACAAATAAATTATATTCAATTATCTAAACAAATGGCAAATTGATGTCCTTATCAGAACCAAAAACAATGAAAATGAACTCACTGTCCCAGAAAAATGATCTCTTCTCACATGGCATTGCTCAGAGGGGCATTATTTTCAATGATATGCTTACTTATTACAACCATTTGGAAAGGGACAACCATTATGCCACTTCAGTGAGCAGGAGATTTTACGTATATTTTGGCCTATGGCTTCTTTTGCCCTGTGTTGCAAAACTCATCAGTTGAAATTCACATAGATTATCAATACAGAGTAGGCACTCGAGTCTGAAATTGCTGTGCTGATTCAGATTGTGTTCTGAAGGGAACTGGTCAAGCTGAATTTGACACAACAAGGAACAACTCAGCAACGTATGCCAAAGTGGCACAGTCTGGGGAACAAGGAACCGAGCGTGTCCTGTTGCCTCACACTTCACCTATCACACAGCATGTGCAAGAGTCTAAGAGACAAATAGACTTCTTGAGTACTTTTCCTATTGAAGAAAGAAAAAAACAGAGTGAAAACAAGAGAGACTAACGTTGTATATTTTGTGGGCTGTGTATTGTCCGCGTACTTTGAAAAAGAGATTATGGACAACCACTCTCTGTATTTTGAAGCAGAATGACAGACAGTCACACTTACCTGTTTTATGAATGATGGACATAGACTAGGCACCATAATGCAGGAACTAAAAGTTGCACGGTAAATTAATTTAGACCCACCTTTGTAGAGTCTTGCCAGTGGTATACACCATTACTAAACCAACATACCATTTATAAATTAAATACAACTAAGCACTTGTCCAAAATAATCATGTCAAAGCACAGTAGGAGGACAGAGGGAACAAATAACAGAAGCCTTGTTTCCCAGCTAAGACTTAGACTGAAATGATTTAAGTGAACTTATTTAAAGATCACCAAATTAAACAAATAAAATGATTTTATTTTTACTGAACAGAGAGAATACTAGGGGATAATAATCCAACACTTTAAAAGACAGAGTTTCACAGATCTCAATTTCTTTTTGTTAAAAGGGGAAACTTTAGGGCCAGCTGAGTGGCTCAGTTGGTTGAGAGCTTGCTGAAGAGTGTGAGCTCTGAGCAACAGGGTCGCCAGTTCGATGCCCGGCCTGAGCTGAGCTGCCAACAGGTGGTAGGATGGCTCAGCTAAAAAAATTAAATGAATTAAATCAACAAACAATAAAAAAAATTTAAGAAGGGGAAACTTTAGTAGGTGATCTATAAAGACAACTCGGCCTAGACAACAGCCTTCTCACAGGGACAGCCTTTGCATGGGCTGGTCATCCTTCCCACCACGCCATTCCACCAAAGGAGCCCTACTGTCTGCCTTCTGCTCCTTCACCTCAGACCCCAAGTCCCCTTTATCTCTAAAATATTCTGTTTCTCTAGAAGTGAAATAAATAATCTTAGTAGAGGATAAGAACGTACACCTCTAATTGTCACCTTATTTGAAGAACCATAAAAAAGAAGGGAGTCTAATAAGTACTGGGGCTCATATTCAAATATGCTTTCAATTTTCAAATGGAGAATTAATTACATCTCTACATACCAAATCATACAATCTGAAAATAAATAAATAATAATGATGTTGACCATGTAAATGAACAGCAGTTAGCTTTCAATTTACCTTAATCCCTATAGAGTTTTGTGTTTGTCTGTTTGATGTGTCTTTAGTCCTTCATTATCTGAATGATAATTATAATGCTGATGGTATTAATAATGAATACAAGTCATTTAGGAACTATTTTGCACTCTACACTTGGTATATTTTATCTTATTTAATCCTCACAGTAATACTATGAATGTGGTTTCACCTGTTTCATAAAATGAGAAATTGTAAACTCAGCTCAGAGAGGTACAGTAACCTACTCAAGGTTCCCACCTCCTCCGTGACAATTCCAGGCACTGAGTTCATGTCCGACAGCAGTCAGGGTGCTGCTCCTTCCACAGGAGTCAGGGTGCTGCTTCAGTCCACAGGACAAAGGAACTGAAGGGAACATGCACTGAAGAGATGGGAACTGGTGAAATGAACCAAAATTCAGAACTAATATAATTCCGTCAAGATTCCCTCCAGACAGCTCAGCTCAGACAGCAGTCTTTCTCGCAGTGGATGCCTTTGACTAGCCTGATCTCCCCTCCCACCATGCCGTTGCACCAAAGGAGCCCTCTGCCCCTTTACCTTAGTTCCCAAGTCCCAACTACAGCTTGGAACCCCATTCCTCTTTCCAGTTCCCAGTCAGCTGAAACCTCTGGTCTAACATATGATAATTGTTTTAATGCACCCCTCTCTGGCAGACTCACCCTAAGCAATAAGACGTCCAGGTGTGTGTGGGGGGGGGGCGCGGGCAGGTGTAGGAGACTTGGGGAACCAGAGACAGAACCTTGACCTTATCCCATCCAGGACTTCTCCATGCAGCAATCATGGCTGAGTAGATAAACAGAAGCAACGTGGATATGCAACTATGTGCAGACCCTTCTGAGCATGGAACCCTGTGACTGCACAGGTTTATGCCCATGAAGCTGGCCCTAGATGCCTTTTCAGTCTTTACTTGGTGAAAACAATACTCCTAGTTGGCTTTCCTCTAAGGATGTGAAAACCTGGGCCGGCCGAGTGGCGCGTTGGTTAAGAGCTGGCTTGGGACACCAGAGGGCCCCGGTTCCGATCCCACATGAGGGCCAGTGACACTGTCCTCCACAGCTAAGATGCTGAACAACAGCTCAACCTGGAGCTGGGCTGCCATGAGTCGCCGGTGACGGCGTAGGCTGCAGCCCCTGCTGCAGTGGGTTGCCATGGGCTACCATGTGTAGCCAGCAGCCAGCGTGAG
>NW_017731544.1:770671-797987 GCF_001890085.2 Hipposideros armiger | reverse complement strand
CATCCTCCACAACTAGACTGAAGAACAAAAGGACAGCAACTTGTCTGTTCCCCTTCCCCCAATTCCCCAGCACTGTTCCCATCCCCCAATTCCCAATAAAAATCTAAAAAAAAAAAGGATGTGAAAACGGTACAATGCCTCTATTATTAAAAATATGTAAAGCAACCAACATTTTTTTTTCATCACAACTTATAGTCCTTAGGTGGCATTTATAGTTTACCTATAGTTCCATGACATTGTAGTTATGGTTTTTAATGCAAGTCTGCCTCTTCCTGCTTACTTCTCAACTATGGGAAGAGCTACTTAAATATTTACCCCCATCACCCTTGTGCTCAGCACTGTGAACAAGCCAGGTGACTTACCAGTATAAGCTGCCCTTACCCTTCTGACCCTATCCAGGCTTCCGAACTCCCTGCCAGGACCATGGGCATGGCCCCAACTTCATGATCCACCTCAGTGCCAGCCAAACACACTCAAGATGATCAGCCTAGTGCCATGCTACTCTCACCCAAGATATTATTCCAGAGGAGACTGTGACATGGCGGATGCAAAACCATGGGTTTCTTTTTAAGCCACTCACTATAACATTCTCATCTATGAATATAATTTATTGATTTTTAACTTTTTTTTATTTATGTTAAATCATGGTGAAATATTGGGTTGTTGGGAAATCATGACGCATTTTTGCATTGAAAAACAGAAAAATACGTCATGACTTTCCCGACGACCCAATAACATAAAATTTACCACCTTCACATTTTTGAGTGTACAGTTCAGTAGTGTAAAGTACATTTACATTGTTGTGCAACCTCATCACCATCCATCTCCAGAACTTTTTTTCAACTGCCAGGACTACGACTCTGTACCCACCCATCAATGACTTCCTGTTTCCCCTTCCCCTCCACCCCTGGCAAGCACCATTTATTTTCTGTCTCTATGAGTTTGAATATTCAAGGTACCTCTTATAAGGGAAATAATGCAAAAATGTCTGGTGACTGGCTTCTTTGATATTAGCTTTTGATGTAAACTTTTCAGGGGAGTGTGTGGAACTCGAGGAGCGTCCTTTAGGTGCGATGAACAGCCAGCCACTAAGCTTTAGAGAATTTGCATATTGCTGTCGCAAATAAGACCTGAAAGGAAGAGCTGGATCTGTTCTCCTGGATCTGTTCTCTGGGTTGGAAATATTCTCTCCAAGCTGACGAAGGCTTTTATCCCTCACTTTCTCCTTATTTGTCAAGAATGTTAAAATCCTTTGGAGTCAAATGTCTCAATCTAAACTTGCAAAGTTTCCTGTTTCTAAGGTTATTACAAAAGAAGAAAAACACCTTTTTGTCTCATACCAATAAAACAGTAATGGTTAGGTAACCAACCTGCAAACTCTCCCATTGTTAAACATTTAATGAGTCTTCTTTCTTTCCCTTTTTTTTTTTTTTTTTTGACTAATCAGCACTTCATTTCTGTTTTACTTAGCCTTAGTTCACCCTTTGTACTGGGAACACTTTGCCTAGATATGCAAATCATTGCAGGCTGACCTTGATAAATGGTCTCTGTTTGTGTAAATTAGATTAGTTCAGTAATTGTTTGGAACAGCGGCCAGACATCTTCCCATGGGTATTAAGCATTGACTCTGAGGACTTGGTGGTCTGTGAGGAAGAAAAGGTCATACCGAAGTTGCTTTACCACAGTCGTCCCAAGGTCACGCCTACTTTTGCTGTCTAGAAGCAGCTGCCAAGAATCTATCAGCTGGGAAGCTTGGCTGTAAATAGGGGGGTTGATTCCCTAGATTTTTCTGGAAGCTGAGATGTGGTAAAGCTGGATAACCATTAGAAAAAAAGTGGAGCATGAAGCCAAATCAAAAAGGTATCAAAGTGGTCCTGTGGCCTTTGGATGTGACACACAATCTACTGTGGTTCTGCTTTAAATAGCTGGTACCCTAGAATAGTTCTTGAGAAACCAGGTGGCTGATTTGTACTTTTACAACCTATTTTGTTTGTTTTCTTATATAGGACTATTCCTTTTCTGTCTTTTAAAATATCTGGGGACTCCTACTAACGTGAGTACAAGTAGAGAATATGACAGCCTCTAAGAATTCCAGAGTTTGATCTCAATCCCTTTAGTCCACTGATTCATCCTGACAAAAGGCCTAGTTTAGAACAGCTCTCAAGATGGGAGAACTCCCCACTTGCCACAGCAGCCTCCTTGGAGAGCCTCACTGCTTAGCACTCTCTTCTTTCAACAGTCTGAAATTGTTTCCTTTAACATTCTCCCTGATGCAGTCATATCCCTTGAGCCCAGAGCCAATACATTTTAACGCCTTTTCCAGACTCCTCTTCCATAAACACTCTGTAATTTCGACCTCAGTTCTTCCTTTTCCAGCTAACTCATCCGGATGCTAGTTCTGGCTGATTGCAAATTCCTTTTGCGATGGTTGTGTTTCTCTTAGCATGTTCTAGCTAGTTCACAGCCTCGCTCAGAGGGTAGTGCCTACATCTGAGCCCCATCCCAGGTCCAGTTCACCACCTAAGGGAAGAGCATGACTTAGCAGCAAGAACACCAACTCTGTTCTAGATGCTATTTTTTTTTTTAAGCTGAGCCATCCTGCCACCTGTTGGCAGTTCAGCAGCAGCTCAGCTTGGGCCAGGAATCAAACTGGTGACCCTGTTGCTCAGAGCTTGCACTCTTGAGCGAGCTCTTAACCAACTGAGCCACTCAGCCGGCCCTATATCTCTTTTAAAATATGAAAATGTTCACATGATCAGAAACTCAAACATGCCTACAGGCATTTAGATGCCTATACTGCAAAATCAATTCTCACTCCTCCTCCACAACCTCCAGCCCCTGCCGCCCCCAGAAAACAAATTCATTATATACCTTACTGTGTATTCAGATGGTTAGGGATGAGAGGCTGAGCTGTTTTTTCCCCAAGCCTCGTGTATTTTTAATAGGAAAGGACCTGTATAGCTGGAAACTGTCTGAAAAGTGAGCAGAGAGGCTCCCTAGATGTTATTGCAAGCTGAGCTGTGGTAATATACTGGCTAGTGTTTCCAGAAGACTAGAAAGTACAGCCAAATCAGTTTATAGAGGCAGTCCTGCGGCCTTTAGATTCAATAGGTCAACAAGGGTGCATCTTTAGTTTGATTGGTTTTCCTTAAATTATAAGTGAGGTGGAACTTTGTTTGGTAAGTGTATTTACCCATTTATATTTATCAACTATTTCTTCACATTCTTTACTCATTTTTCACCTTCAACTATTTGTTTCATCTAGAATTAGTGTAAGGCATTAGGTTGTGATCCAACTTTATTTTTTTCCAAACACCTAGGCTGTTGTCACAACAGTTATTGAGTAATCTACCTTTCCCTCACTGATATGAAACATCACCTTCATTTTACATTAAATTATTTCTATAGGTATTTTAGATGTTTCCTAAATCTTTACCCCAATTAAGTGAACTTCTTTCTACTTCTTCTTCATGCAGAAACAATTTTAGTTGTGGCTTCATTATGTATTTTAACATCTGTCAGAGCACCTCAGACTTTTCATGGCTCATTTTGCATTTTTTTTTCATTTTAAATGTATTATAGAATTGTCAGGTTCAAAAAAAGTCTTATTGATATGGGGAAAATATATATATATATATATATATATATATATATATATGAGAGAGATTAGCTTAGAGAAAATTAAAATATTGAAATACTCGTAATATTTAATCTTCCTATTCAAAGCAAAGTATGTCTTTACTTCTGTTTTTTCTTATATACTCTAGCAGAAACTTGCAAGGGCTTCTTCACATAAAACCTACATATTTTTGTTGACTTTATGTCAGCTGGTATATCTTTTTGTTGTTGTTGCTCTTATAAACAGGATAATGTCTTTTATTGCATTTTCTAATCAGTTATTGATTATAGAAATGTTATTTGATTTCTATATAATAATTTTAGAACCAAATATTTTTCTGAAGCCTAATTGTTTCTAATAGTGTTTGTGCTGATTTTCTTGGGTTTCAGAGTGTATAACTATATCAGCTGCAAACATGATCATTTGCTTCCTGCTTTGTATTTATTTCTTTGTCTTGTTTAATTTCATTGGCTGCTACTTCCAGAGCAATGAGCTGGTAACATGGGAGATGTTTTACATCATTTCAACCATGGCCATTTCATGTTACTTTTAGAATGACTTATTGCTTGCTAGAGGCTGGAAAGCTAAAACTACCTTTCCCAGAATTGCTTGGAGCTTGGATTCTACCTGTAATCTAGCTCATGCAGAGAAGGTGTCTCCTCACATATCTGAAATGCAGAAGTGAGGCAAACTGAGCTGTGCTCCTGGTCTGTCGATTTTGCAAGCCAGGAGCATTGTCATAGAGGTTTTGGGTTTTCTCAGCCGTACAGTGACCTCGTGTCAAATGTCTAGTTTTGAAGGTATTGAGAAGCAGTGGGCAAAGCATTCATTTTGCTACCATAGATTTTACCTTTCATGGTGTGGACATGGAAGTTGGGACAGGAGCTGCCAGATTTCTCTGTTTCAAAATCACAACAGTGGTAACAACTTTTGGCAGGCCCATTCTAGGCTGGTGTTCTAGGAGACATACCTGGAAGCTAAGCTTAGAGCTTGCTCCACCAGCTCTTCCAAAAATTTCATAATCAATTCTGCCATATGGCCCTTTCTACTTTAGCTAGAATGGTTTTCGTTACTTGCAACTAACTCTCACTGATAGAACATCCTCATCTTGTTCCCAGCTTAAAAGAAAATGTTTGAGAATTCTAATATTTCAGCATTAAGTATGATGCTGGCTTTTGAACGTGTGTGTGCATGCATGTACAAATATATTTGCACAATGTTTTAAAAGTACTTTTGAAATTATTCTTTTAATCTCTTCTCTATCCATGGTTATTTACTCTTCTCATTTCTAATTTTTTTTTCCTCTTGGTTCTCTTAGCTTCCTGCTTTGATAGTAAATTAACAATGGACATCTAATATTCATCCACTATTTTAAAAAATGTTTTACACATGTTACTTTTAAGCCTATTTTCCACCAACTGTATTTGTGTGTATATGTGTGTTTTTAAAGGATAGGTGTCACATTTAATTTCTGTTAAGCTGCATCTTCTCAGGTTTGGCCTAGAGTTTTGTTATCCGATATATTATCTATACCTTCCATCTTTATTTTATTTGTAAATTTGACCAGAATACAATTTACATAATATATTTATAAAGTAAAACAGGACAGGGCTAAAAATTAAAGTCTACTTCAAGCTCTTTGAACTCACTTTATAGGCTAACATTGTTTTTTAATTAGCATTTTTTTAGGTACAATCTTCAATCAGTTCTAAATGTACAAAATTATACTCACTTATTTCACATTTCTTTAATTTAGATCAGGACATTGTGTTAAACTTCTCAAATAATTCATCAAGAAGTTCAAGACCTGTTTTTTAAAATAATTGTCTTAATGAACTTTTAAAAATACGTTTTATAAAAGTAGTTTTAAAACAAGATTTTGCAAACTTCAGCCTAAGGGAAAGCCTATAATATCCCTTAAAATCATAAATCAATAGTGTTTTTCCTCCTACTTTATTCAGTCAGCACATACCTACCACAAGTCAGTGGTTCTTAAGCATTCTCTGCCGCTTTCTCTGTTCTATGGTTTGAACAAAGGAAAGAAACACTGTATGGCTACAGTTATCTTTAGCAACACTTGTTAGACATTTTTGCCCAAAGCATTCTGCATTCCTCAATTCAATTAATGCCAAGATACTTTGAATGGATTGGATATATATATATATATATATATTTTAATATATGTATATTGTTAAATATATATACATATATTAATGTATATATATTATATATTTATATAAAGTACACATAGTTATATATAAAATATATGCATTTATATATAAGTAATTATATTTATATAAAGTATATATATATATATATATATATATATATATATATATATAGTGTCTATCTATGTCTCTATCTATCTATCAATCATCTATCTACCTATCTATCTAGAGATTGCCATGTTGTCATAAAGTCAATCCAATCTCAATTCCTCTTGGGAAGAAAAGTGCCATATTTTGTCAATTTTAAAATACTATCAATTATAAGATACACTAACAATTAATTTAATAACCATTTTTAGGACAAAAAGGAAATAGAACTAATGCATTAAATGTATTCAATATAAGATGCATTTTGATGTGAAAATGGGTGTGTTGGAATGAATTGCGTGCTGTAACGCCAATTTCTAAGGGTCTCTTGCAAGGGTTTCCCATCTCAATCAGAAGATACATTATTTTTCTTTTTAGACATCAGTATGGTTTGGTCCTCTTACCCTGCTACGTGCCGCCCAGTATTTTCTACAAGTGTCCACAATCGCAAAGAAATATTACACACAGCTGAAAGGCATAGAAGTTACAGAAGGTAGCAAGTTTCAAATAATATTTGAAAAGATCAGTCTTGCTTCTGATGTGTTTAACTTCATCATACTACCCCTGTCAGCAGCTTCAATTTTTATTTATTTATTTATTTATTTATTTATTTTGGGGCAAGAACTGCTGTGACAGTGGGTCCTATTGATGAAATTTATTCATGTTGCTTAGAATAAATACCTCTGTAACAGATGTAGAGCGCAGCATGAGAGGGGAGGAAGGGCAAGGAAAAAACTCTAGATGTAAGCATTTATAAAGTACTTACTCAATGACTGATACTAAAGTTTACATATAGAGCTTACTTGGTGTGTGTGTGTCGGGGGTGGGGGGGTGGGAGGAGGAGCTTTGGTGTAAAAAGAAAAGCCTTTAAAATACAACTTTCAGGCATTTTTCCAATGCCTAATGGACTGTTTTAAAACATAAGACCAGGAATCCAGGAATTATTTGTTTCTGGTTTCCAATAAAGGTTCATTAATCACCACAGATCACTAACAATCAGTAGAATGTCATAAAAGCTAGTGTTCCATTTTCTTGCAAACCTAATGCTGACACTTCTAAAGTGAAGGGTTAGAAAACGAAATGGATTAGACATGTTCTAGAATACAAATTTAGTAGTTCACGGCAAATAGGAAATATATGTATGCCTGCATCTATGTATAAAATATATGCCTAATGGTGGTTTTGCTGGCATGAAAACCTTTTATTCCTTACCATCAACTCATTTCTTTATTCCTTTCCTATTTTAAAAGAATCATAGATAAATTGTACTGAGTATTATCCATATTTTATAGATAAAGACAATAAGATTTACAGAGGGTAAGAGAGTTGTGTAAGATAAGAAATTAGTAAATGGTGGGGGGACTTCCCCACGGTTTTTCCCCCAGCAAATCTGACTCTAGAATTTGTCCTCTTAAACACAATTCTCCACGGTCTCCCCACAGAGCATTCAGCACTACATCATCACGTGGGTTATCCTGTGGCCAAAGAGGATGAAGCAACTAACAGCATTCAAGACCCTAGGTCAAACATGCCAATTACCATGTCCTAAATTTGTTCTATTTATAGAATACATATTATGTCTCCTCTACAGGAAAACCAGCCTCTGTAATAACTGCTAACTTCTTATACTGAAAATATTTTTCTTTAAAATATGTAAAGTTTATGTAGTTTTAATGGCAAGAATTGTTTCTGACATGTAAGCTAAATTAATACATATTACTATTTGAGTATTTTGACATTTGGGTTTATCCAGCAAAATCTGACTCATGCTCTTCAATGCTGTTGAGTGGGTTTACAACAGGCGTATATTTTTAAACTAAAAGCCAAAAAACCTCACCCACAAAAATATCTGCACCTTCTCATCACAACTGTGGTAGTAATGTCTTTAGACAATATATATGAAAAACTGAAGTATAGAGCTGCTACCATTCAATACATCTTAGTTTTAATTCTAATGCTAGAGATTTGAAATTCAGGAATTCTTCCTTTTAATCCTGACTATGCTATTAATTAACTAGATGACCCTGAACTTGCTACTTAACCTCTCCAAGCCTCTGCTTCTTCCTCTGTAACTACTACCCCACCTGGTAGAACTGCTATGGTGATCAGCGAGATAAAAGAAATAGGAGTTAGAAATTTAAAATGTTATTTAACTACAAAGTATTGTTTCAAAATTATTTTGTTCAGAGCCTTGTTTTAGACAATTCATTTGCTAAAATCTATCCTAAATGTTTAGAAACTTTATTCTGAGCATGGCTGTTTCATGCTTACCATCACCAATGTCTCCCCATTTCCAACTCTATCCAGTGTTCACTCCACTTGATTTTCAAGACCCTCTACAACCTGAACTCAGGCTGCCTGTCCAGTGGTCGCTCCCGCTGCTAACCACCCCAGACTCTGCTGCTCTTTTAAAGCCTCGATCAACACACTCAACCATATTTCACTCACAAGGTTCCCCACATATTCCCTTTTCTACTTAGTGAATTCTCTTCCACTCTTCAAAACCCCAACATTTCCTTGACCATCCCTGGAGCCCCCTGAAGAATTTATAGAATGTACCTCATTTTATGATGTCTTTCTTACACTGTCTTTGTTTGTTTGTGCTTTAGTCTTTCTCTCCTCACTTATAATTTCCTTAAAGTGAAAGGGTAGCCTATACACTTTTTCAGAACAATTTTATCATGTTGGACATATAACTGGTGATCTTTTTCTATCTCAGGCAATGCACCAGATAGTCACTAAGCCTATTAAGTGTCGGGCACTGTGCCAAGAGCAGAGGGGCATGGTGGGCACTGTTCCATTCCTCGTGGAGAGCACAGAGCAGGGAAGAACCAATCCTGTGCACAGTCAGTAAAGAGTTGTAGGTTTCTTCCTTAGGGGAGTCCAGGGGAGTGACACATAACCCAAGCCTTAGGGAGTCAGGGCAGGTTTCTCAGAGCAGGTGACACTTAAGCTAAGAATCCCAGAAAGAGTAACAGTCATCCATGTGATTTTGTCACTAACCTCATTTTCAGCTTTCCAAGATGATTGAGCTAAAAAGGATTCAGGATTCACCCGAGGTCCAGAGCTGCACCATGGCTTTTCAAGCATCAATATTACAGTCATGTTCTAACCATTAATTTGGTAGGTTTTCCATTAAGTCACATGGCTTTACTCAGTCAATTTAATGATATGCATAATGCATGCTATTTTCCTAAAGTCACGTATCCATCTCCTTAATCACATTACTGGCCAAACAGTTGACTTGAAATAAAATGCCCTAAATTGAATATCAGTATTTCTACAGCAGATACAATTCTATGTACTTGTCTTTGACTTGAATAGGATTTTAAATAATGCTTTAGAAGAAGAATACAACTTTATGAGGCATTCAGAAAAAGTTTGCTATCAAAGGAGCAATAGAGAGAAAGGACACTATTATTTAGCAGTGAATGAACATTATGTGCCAGCCCCTAACAAATCTGTTTTATAGTCTTCAAGAACTCTATTGAGGTAAATACAACAAAGACTTCTTATAAATGAGAGAACAGATTTCAGAGAGTTTCAGCCACTTGCCTCAGGACAAAGAAGACAGATTTGAAATAAGCTTATATCTGTCTAAAGTCCACATTCTTTCCCTATATCACTCTCTTCACCTAATTGATTAGTCAGAGACGTGATCTCCAAACCATGCCAAGTCCCCTTATTTCAATGTTCTCCTATCTCCCTGTACTTTTCCATCAGAGAAATCACCATAGCTTGTATTGACGTATTTACTTCTGTGATTCATTGATGAATATCTGCTTCTGCCACTAGATTCCAGGCTCCAAAAGGGCAATGCCATTTTTATCCACCATATTTTGTGCCCAGGGCCTGGCATAGTGTTGGCATTTATGAGTACTTATCAAATAAATGACATTTACACCATGCAGTCTGAAGCTAGAGGCTTGGGAGTGGTTGGTCAGACACTTCTGGCAAGAACAACAGTGTAAGAGAGGTGAGAATTGTGCACCTTGTCTGGGTGGTTTGGGCAACACAGGTGTTGTTTATTAGTTTTGAAACACTAAGAACAACTTGAGCAATCTTTCAGTCTTAACTGTTGTAAGAAAAAGATGCAATGTGATAAGAAACTGTCAATCTACAAAGACGTATTTTAAATCTCTTGTATCAGTTGCAACAGAAATAGGTATAGCTTTTATATAAAATTAGTTTAAATATATTTTAAAATTATAAATATTTTAAATCCCCTGATATTAGTTAAAACTGTGCACACATACATGCTTGTCTAAAAATAAAATTGTCCAAAATTGAATATCAGTATCTCCACAGCAATTCAATTCTGTAGTTGTGTGCATGTAGTTTGTTCATTCAATTTTGTTTTTATAAGCTCCTACCTGTAAGCTGGCTCTATTTCATAGGATTATGTCAGTGCTTGAAAATTTATACATTGATCAGGCTGGGATTATAGCTTTTAGATTACAACAGGGATCTATGGAACAATTTTATCAGTGGTCATATTATTACACAGTATTTGAAGGTAGTCTTAAACAAGCCCTTTTGTTTTCATTTGGCCCATTCCCTTGTCTGATACAGAGCAACCTGGTATAACTCAGTGAAAAACTGACTTCATTAATCTAAATGAGGTATTTTTTTCACCCTCTAATGAGAAGTAAAATACTCTGCTTATTCCATTCCTGCAAAATGAAGACAAGAAGAGAGGGAATTAAATAAAACATTACATAATTTATTTCTTAAAGCAATACTTAGCAGCAGTATTATTGCTCCCATCTTATAAATAAGGGAAACTGAAGCCCAGAAAAGTCCCACAATGCATCTGGTGTGACAGAGCTGGTAGGTGACCCAGTCGGGATATGTCTTCTATGGACCTCAGTTTCCACACATGTAGCAGAGAAGTGGCTGTGCCAGCTAAATGTGCCTGATAGATGTGATAAATTGATTAATTAGTGTCATGCCTTTAGCACAGAGTTGGTGCTTCATAGGCACTCACCTAAGTATTAAATATTATTTTAATTAGCTTAATTTATTTGGGGCAGCATAGGTAAAATCCATGTGCCCAAGGTGGGATCAAATATATGGTGATGGAAGGAAAACTGACTCTGGGGGGGGGGCGTGGTGTGAACACACAATGTCATATATAGATGATGTATTACAGAATTATACACTTGAAACTTATGTAACTTTCCTAACCATTGTCACTCTACTAAACTTTAATTAAAAACAAAATGTCCTCATCGGTCCATGGGTTAGCAAGTGTCATGAGCATTGCTGAGCAGCTGGATGCCCTGGGGAGCTGAAGAGTGGCAGCTACTCCCCAGATGGGAGGGGAAATCCAGTGTACAAGAAAGGGTGTCGACACTGAGCTGTAAAAAATTGTTAAATTCTATGGGCCACTTAGAAGGGTAGTCAATATTGTCCATTACATTTCAATGCCCTTCACTGCATCACTAATTCATGAACAATTACCCTGTGACCCAAACTGTCAACATTTAAGCTTAACCCGACAAGAGGTACCTTCTTAATTGTTAAAAAGCTCTTTAACTCTTTGGCGTGAAAGCAGCACGTAAGTGAAACAAATATGAAATCTCAAGGAGCACTGAAATGGGTTTGAACTTAATGGTTATTAGTGATGGGCTGCCCCAAAGATGACTCTTGGCTTATGAAACATTACTGTTATTAAAAGAAAGGAAAAACTTTTTTAAAAGTCTCCCAATAGGATAAATAGTAGAGCTGATTTAAAGGCCTTTATTTCATCCCCAAACCAAATATTCTAGTGGTCACTTCTATACAGAAACTGACCAATTCATACAGGGTGATTCCAAGCTTTGTTTATACCAGCGGTTCTCAACCTTTCACAGGGGTCGCCTAAGACCATCGGAAAACACATATTTTCGATGGTCTTAGGAACCAAGACACCGCTCCTCTATCCGTCTCCAGGCCCACATGCAGATACGCCCACATACGAGTACCCAGTGAAAGGGTCGTTCGACCCCCAAAGGGGTCGTGACCCACAGGTTGAGAACCGCTGGTTTATACACACACACACACACACACACACACACACACACACACACACATATATGATTGCTGAGGCATCAAAGCATTTGTGGTCATATTCCCAGACTAGCAGAACAATGTCTTACAGATTAGTTGAAATTCTGTGAGTTTTTAAAAATGTGAAATAGTATAAAACGATACTATCACTTTACAGAAATATAACAAAATAGTGAGGCTCTCTTGCTGCAGCTATCTGGGGGGAGGCGTCCTGCCATGTGTGAGTGTGTGTATACCTGTGGTCAATGTGCAGATGGGGGGAGCTGGCAACACGTCCTCATTCACATACAAACGGCCCGTGTACACAGAACTTCTGCAAATCACATATTGATATAATAATTGGTGGTTCTTGCCTTAGAACTTCCAAGGCATTAATGAATATTTAATTAGATCAAGATCTTAGATCTCTCCAATGTTGTAGTTACTTACTACATGTGGCTATTGAGCATTTGAAATGTGGACAGCCACAATTGAGGTCTATGATAAATAGATAATGCACACTAATGACTTAGTATAAAAAAGAATGTAAAATACCTCATTAATTTTATATGAATTACATTTTAAAATGATAGTTTTCTAGATATATTGCATTAAATATATTAACATTAGTTTTACTTTTTTTTTTAGAGGTAGAAGAGCAAAGAATTATATTGGAGCAAAAGTATAGCTCTCTTACGAGAGGGGTTACCCGAAACTGGGAGGCCCTTTTTAATTTTTTTTGGTTTTTTTACTGTGGCTACTCGCAAACTTAAAATTGCATAGGTAGTTCACCACGTTAAGGGGGCTCTACCTTACAGCATATGAGTTTAGAAGGTTATAAGGCTCCTAGAGTTATTTGGAGGCAGAGCTTAAAAATAAAGTTTTTCTTTTAACTGATATAAACAGTTCGTAATTTTTTTTTTAGCTGAGCCATCCTGCCACCTGTTGGCAACTCAGTGGCAGCTCAGCTCAGGCCAGGACTCGAACCGCTGTTGCTCAGAGCTCATACTCTTGAGCGAGCTCTTAACCAACTGAGCTACTCAGCTGGCCCTATAGTAATTTTAAAGAAAAATAAGTATGGCTTATCATTAGGGAATATAAGTCAACACAATGAGGTATTACTTTACTTCTTTTAGGAGGGGCATTATATAAAAAGCAAACAAACAACAAACAAACAGAAATTAGCAAGTGTTTGAGAGGACATGGGAAATTGGAACCCTTGTGTACTACTATTGGTAGGAATGTAAAAGTGGTATGGCAGTTCCTCAAAAAATTAAAATTAGAATTACCATACGATGTGATAATTTCACCTGTGAGTATATAAACCAAATAATTGAAAGCTGGGACTCAAACAGATATTAGTATACCTCGTATGTCCATAGTAGCACTATTCCCAATAGGTAAGAGGTGGAAGCAACCCAAGTGTCCTTTGATGGATGAATAGATGAACAAAGTGTGGTACATACATACAGTGGAATATTACTATCTTAAAAAGGAAATTCTGACACATGTTACAACATGGATGAACCTTGAAGATATTATGCTAAGTAAAATAAGCTTGTAACAAAATGTATAATACCATATGATTTTACTTATATGAGGTACATAGAGTAGTCAAATTCAGAGACAGAATGTAGAACAGTGGTTGCCAAGGGCTGGGGGAGGAGGAAATGAGGAGTTATGACTACAGAGTTTCAGCTTTTCAAGATAGAAAAGTTCTGGAAATGGATGGAAGTGATGATTGTGCTAAAAAATTTTATTCTGACAGTTGTTAAAATGGTAGGAAGACTTTATTCACAACTATTACAATAGGTGTGAAGGCCATCACAATAGGGGAAAGACATCAGCTTTAATACATTAAAGATAGCTGGGGATTTATAGCTGAGTAGCAGAGGTGGGGGGTAAGGGTCGGTAGATAAAAAATTATTAACAGGACACATCAAAGATAAGGGGATTCTTACTAAACCAATTTAACAGGATTCTTGCCAAAGGCAGGCTAGGTTGATCAGATGTCAAGAGTGGGGCAATATCCCTCAAGTGACTAAGTAGGATTTTTGCTACAATCGAACTAGGCAGGCTTGAGGACAAGGCCCAAGGAGAAGGCCAAGTTGAGAACAGGACTCAGAGATGCCTGACTTCGTTTGGTCAAGGAGAGAGTGTCAGTTGCACAACAGTGTGAATGTACTTAATGCCACAGAACTGTGTACTTGAAAATGGTTAAAAAGGGAAATTTTATGTTACCTATATTTAACCATAATAAAAAATTACAAAAAACAAAACAAAACCCAAGTCATGGCTCATACCTATCATGAGTTTCTCTCCTCTTTTTCTCATGATCTAAACTCTGAAAACATCCATCACCTAACAAGGTTAAGAACTTATATGGAGGTTCCTCAAAACATTTAAAATAGAGCTACCATATGATCCAGCAATTCTAC
This sequence comes from Hipposideros armiger, assembly GCF_001890085.2. Lineage (NCBI taxonomy): Eukaryota > Metazoa > Chordata > Mammalia > Chiroptera > Hipposideridae > Hipposideros > Hipposideros armiger. The sequence continues at coordinate 783,585 of NW_017731544.1, read as the reverse complement.
TTCTGGGTAATTATTGAAAGAAAATGAAAACACTAATTCAAAAAGATATATGCACTACTATGTTTGCTGCAGCATTATTTACAATAGCTAAGCAACCTAAATGTCCATCAATAGACAGATGGATAAAGATGTGGTGCAAATATATTGTACAATGCAGTATTACTCAGCCATGAAAAAGAATGAAATCTTGCCATTTGCAACAACAAGTATAGACCTCGAGGTTATTATGTTAAATATATCAGACAAAGAGACAAATACCACAGGAGTTCACTTATATGTGGAAACTAAAACACAAAAAAGAACAACCAAAACAAAGCAGAAACAGACTTATAGGTACAGATAACAAACTGATGGTTGCAGGAGGGAGAGAGGTGAGGGGATGGGCAAAATAACAGGTGAAGGTGATTAAGAGTTACAAATTTCCAGTCATAAAGTAAATAAGCCACAGGGAGGTAATATACAGCACAGGGAATGTAGTTAATAATACTGTAATAACTTTGTACGGTTACTAGATTTAATGTGGTGATCATTTCATAAGGTATTTAAATGTTGAATCACTATATTGTGCAGTTGAAATTAATATAATATTGTATTTCAACTATATTTCATTTTTTAAAAAGTCATTGAGACAAGGTATCACTGATGCAACAGGAGACTTCTATTTACATACTCTCTTTTAACAACTGTTTCTGATTTTCTCTCTACCTCATTACACTGGGCTTTTTAAGGTCTGTGAACTCTCTATCTTTTTGCTTCAGGGAGATTCTAGAATTCTCTAGAAACAGATTGAAATTGGAACAAAAATTTAAGTTGAACATTGGGAAACATTGGTGCAAATATCAACCAAAAATATCTTTCAATTAAAAACGATAACATTGATTATAACATTTGCTTCGCCTGGCTAGATTTTGCTGCTGTGTGTAGTCTGTCACAATAGTTTTCCAAAAGTAGCTGAATAAATGAACTATTATATAAGAGCTAATAGTTCCCTCGTGGAGTTGTTTACTTGCTGACAGAATAAAATGCACTGTTTCTTAAAGATTCAAACTCTAAATAGAACTGAGAGTGTTAACAGGGCTGAAATTCTTGGTAGCTTTTATCATCCATGGCAAATAAAGTTAATTCAACTCAGCGCACATTTATGGAAACTTACTGCACCACACTGGTCATACGGTGGTGATCCTAAGATACAGAGGGTGCCAAAAAAATGTGTAGACATTTTAAGAAAGGAAAACACTGTATTAAAATTGTAAGGCTCAATATATACTGATAACAAAAGATGAATACAAGTCCTGTGTATACATTTTTTTTGGCACCCCCAGTATCTATGATCGCTCATGCCTTCAAGGAGTTCAGTCTGGTGGGCTCTGCACTGTTTTGGAACTTGCAAAGGAAATCAGCCTTAGCTAATGCAACTCTCAAAATGCTCTATAGTGAAAAATAAAAGGGTTATTAATCACCTTGAGAAAAAGCTCAGGTTTTTTTATCAGCTAGAGATAACATCCAACTGCATTTGGGTGACAAGTCTACTATTTAGAAATCACTTAACTGGCTCACTGCTCCACAGAGAAAAACACATTTGTAATCTGTCACAGAAATTTGGGCCTGGGTCTAGCTGTCTAACTCACCATGTGTAATGTCGAGGAATGTATTTTCCTTAATGGGCATTCCACAACAGCTCACTAGCCAGCTCTGGAAGTGTGGAGACGTGGAATTAAAATATTAGGGGCTTTCTGACCTTGGCAATTGTGGAGTTCTTACTGACTTGGAACTTCAGCTGCACAGCACACTGGCATCTGAAAGGACTGACTCTAAATGCAATACACTTGAGTGATTTGCTGCTAGAAAAACTACAATTCCTACTTCAAATTGCTGTGTAACAGCAAGAAAAAAAATGTCTTCTATATAGTGGAAGGGAAAATTATTCATTAATGACCACGATGAAATATAAATATAACAGGTGCCACAATATTTAACACACTTATTATCCCAAGACATTCGGTGATTAACTATGCACATTGCCCTTCGTTACACAAAAACATGCAGCCGCTTTATTGAAAGTTGTAAGGATTCCTAAGCAAGTAAAAATGAGCTTGTCTTTCTGTTAACATGCTGTTTAATACCAATCAACGGAAGCATACCATTTCAACGGCAGCATAAACGTCTTCCACTTAATCATCTTTGCAAAAATCATGCATTTGGTTTAGAACACAGTGCTTCTGCGCCTCTATATAACTCAAGCAAGTTTAATTCTTTTCCTTTTATTCTCTAAAACATAGTTTTATGTCTGAATGCATTATAAATTCCTCAAATATCGATGACTGCTGAAATGTGAATTCTAAAGTTATTGATTTCCTCTCCAATTTTAAATATTTAACTAAGTTTTCCAATTTAATTTTCATTAATCTTTCTTTTCTGAGATGTTGAGGGTCTTAGGAGACAGGATATATATTTTATTCATCTTTGTAGCCCTATTACCTAGCCTATAACTAATAAACATTCACTACGTATTAATATATGTAAATACATATAAAGACATCATTGGGCTTTTCACATACTTTTTTGCTGGATAAGGTCACATTGGTGACATTCCAGAAAGGATCATGAGAGAAGCTGTCTCCCAAGAACTCTTTCCTGACTAGAGCTTAACATATGCCTCGGGCTAGCGGGAAGGGGGCTCTTGTAGATCAGGTAGCTTGTGAGACTCAGGTTTGAGAAGGAGAAAAGATGAGTGCACCTAAAGAGTTTTTGAGATACATCAAGCCATTCATTTGGACAGCACATTGTGCGAACAGTGTGGGGATGGAGAGAGGTGAGGCTTCCAAATGAGGCTTGGATTGTGAGGGATCTCATAGGACACTTGAAGTTCTTGTAAGACAACAGAAACCACAAAATGATTCCAAATAGGGAAGTAACATGATCAGAGATGCTTTATCAAGGTAAATTCAGTGGACGATGGATTTGTTGCCCTGAATTTCAACACACTGCTTTTCTTACAGCCTTCTGGTACAATACAGAATAGCTCCATTCTCTTTTTGACAGCAAAAGATAGCTAGCATGTTCCTCCCCAAAGTCTATGCTTCAAGCTAAACACCCTCATTTCCTCTATCATTCCTTTACCATTCTGTCTGGGTCTCTCAACATCCAAGTTGTTGGCTCAGGTTTGTCAATGTCACTTTTGAAACATAGTGCCCACAGCTTAACATAAAAGGCAGAAACCACAAAAAAAGAGATTGATAGATTTCAATAGACCTAAATTGAAAACCAGCTACATGTTGAACAAACCCCACCATAACCCAAAATGTGAATCTCTGATGACCTGCATCAGAGTCACATTTGGGCTTTCTAAGATTCAGAGTCCAGAATTATAACATGAAATTTTATATCAAATTCGCAATGGGCAGTGTTCAGGAATTTGCATTAAACATGCATGTGCACATGCATACACACACACACACACACACCACATACCACACACAGGCATACAAGCATCAAAATGAAATACTTTTTTGCCAATCAAATTGAAAATTATTAATATGAATAAAATATTCTTGGTTGGTGAAAGGAATGGTCACTTTATACTTACTGTGGAGTGATAAAACAGCCTCTAGAAGGAAATTTGCCTAAGTATATAAGCAGGCATGATAATATGCAAGCCTTTTAACTTAATAATTCTAGTTCTGGAAATTTATCTCAAGAAAATAATTATTGTATCATGTTCACTGCAGTACCATAAATAATAATAAAATGGACACAAATGTTTAAAAATAGGAAATTCGTTAATACCATCATGGATGAAATTATAATGCATTCATTAAAATGACATTGTGGGGCCGGCCGAGTGGTGCGTTGGTTGAGAGCTGGCTTAGGATGCCAGAGGGACCCAGTTCAGATCCCACATGTGAGGGCCAGTGACACTGCCCTCTACAACTAAGATGCTGAACAGCAGCTCAACCTGGAGCTGTGCTGCCATGAGTTGCCGGGGACTGCATAGGCTGCAGCCCCCGCTGCAGTGGGTTGCCATGGGCTACCGTGTGTAGCCAGCAGCCAGCATGAGCAGCCAGCTGCGGCCGTGAATGGCCATCCAGAAGCCGGTGACTGATCTGTCTTGCCCGGGAAGAGCGCAATGATGGTGCCAACTTGGGCCAGTGAAGCAACGTCCTCCATAACTAGACTGAAGAACAACAGGACAGCAACTTGTCTGTTCCCATCCCCCAATTCCCCAATTAAAAAATAAAATAAAATAAAATGATATTGTGAAAGAATATTTCACAATGTGGGAAATTTTAATAACATATTGTGAAGTGAATAAGCAGGTTAGAAAACAATACTAATGTAGAGGATGATGTGTTTTGGGGAAAATATATATGCAATTTATACATAAATTAAAGTCTAGACGTAATGATGAATTTATCTGGATGATGATATTATAAATAATTTTATTTCTTTATTCTGTTCCATGCTTTCCAATTTTTTTAAAGAACTTGTAATGCTTTTGTAATTTAAAAAGTCAATACACTTTAAATGTAATACTCCAAACTCAACATAATTCTGGCGAAATGTCTGACCATGATGAAGTAATATGGGGCTATTACTTCTTTTATCCTGGACACTTCTATTAATGCAGTCTAAACTGACATTATGAAAGATGAATAAACAACATATTTGTAATTTGGTATAGTGTAATCAGGCTTTCATATAAGGCATAATCATGATAATGATAATACTAATAACATTAAAACATCATAGGAAAAGACATCTGATGAAATTATAGGCAGCTAGAAGCTATGCTGCCAACAATAACTCTCCAAGGAGATTCTTTATGTCTCACCTTCTTTTCCTCCCATAATTACAGAAATGGCTTAATGATGTAAAAACTCTGATTAAAAAAAAAAAGGATGGTGGGGAGGGTTCAACTTCAAAATAATAGTTTGAGGTAATAAATTTATTTTCCTTTTCTCTCTAAATGTCATTGAAAACATTGTCATAACATAAACATAGGATAGGAAGTTGGGGATGTGTAACCAGGCATGGAACAACAGACAGCACCACCAAAAGCGCCCACATACTTACCTGATTCCAAAGCATGGCAGAGACAGAGGCTGTTAATCCATTTATAGGACTAACATAGCATGATAACAGTTAGCAGGAAAAAAAGGATACACACATCTCACCTATAAATATACTGTACATCAGAACCAAATGCATATATTAAACAATTAACACACTACCACAAAGTAGGATGTACTCTAGTGATATAAGGATGAAACTATTCTCATAGTTTATTACATCAAGAGTAGAAAGTAGAAAACATATGAAAAGAAATCAATGTGATCATGTCTGGCAATGTTCAAAAGCTGCTTTATTTTATAAAAATTCACCATAAATTCCTGATAAAAAATTAGTAAGTACTTCTCTTAAGGTGCTACGACACCAACAACAAAAATGATGCTTAATGGTCAAACAAATGTGGAAGAAAAAAAAACTAAACTTGCAATAATGAAATAGGATCAACCCATGAACTGGACATTCATAAGGCAATTTTAATATCCATCAAGTATCCAGCAGAAGGAAATAAACTTAATCTAATAATGAAATAATTAAAGAGCAATATGATATTTTTGACCTTTGGATTACTAAAAGTTTTTTGGGTTTTTTTTCAAAGATTTTATTGGGGAATTGGGGGAGGGGAACAGCATTGGGGAATCGGGGAAGGGGAACAGACAAGTTGCTGTTCTTTTGTTCTTCAGTATAGTTGTGGAGGATGTCGCTTCACTGGCCCATGTTGGTATTATCATTGCGCTCTTCCCTGGTGATGTAGATCAGTGGCCAGCATTGGACGGCGGCTCACGGCAGCTCACAAAAGCTTACACCCGCTGCTGGCCAGCCCCACTGCAGCCTACTCCATCACCAGCGACTCACAGCAGCCCAGCTCCAGGTTGAGCTGTTGTTCAGCATCTTAGCTGTAGAGGGCGCAGCGTCACTGGCCCTCATGTCGGATCCGAACTGGGACCCTGCTGTTCAGAGCTGGCGTCCCAAGTCAACTCCTAACCAACACACCACTTGGCCAGCCCATGGACTACCAAAAGTTGGTTTTTTTTGTTTTGTTTTTATTGGAGAATTGGGGGGATGGGAACAGCGCTGGGGAATTGGGGAAGGGGAACAGACAAGTTGCTGTCGTTTTGGTCTTCAGTCTAGTTGTGGAGGACGTTGCTTCACTGGCCCAAGTTGGCACCATCATTGTGTTCTTCCCGGGTGAGGCAGATCAGTCGCCGGCTTCTGGACGTCCGCTCACTGTGGCTGCTGGTCGCTCACGCTGGCTGCTGGCTACACACGGTAGCCCATGGAACCCACTGCCACAGGAGCTGCAGCCTACGCCATCGCTGGCCACTCACAGCAGCCCAGCTCCAGGTTGAGCTGTTGTTCAGCATCTTAGCTGTGGAGGGCAGTGTCACTGGCCCTCATATGTGGGATCCAAACTGGGGTCCTCTGGTGTCCCAAGCCAGTTCTTAACCACTCGGCCGGCCCTCAGAAATCTTATATTCTTTATGGCCTCTCTCAAATTCTACTTTCTATAAGTCATATTGATTAATTANCTGTTGTTCAGCATCTTAGCTGTGGAGGGCAGTGTCACTGGCCCTCATATGTGGGATCCAAACCGGGGCCCTCTGGCATCCCAAGCCAGTGCTTAACCATCGCGCCACTCGGCCGGCCCCCAAAAGTTTTAAAAGGTCAATAATACCACGTGTCAGCCAAGATTTGGAAAACTCACTTATATTAGTTTCCTATTGCTGCTGTAACAAATTAATACTAATTCCGTGCCTTAAAACAACATCAAATAATAAACCTCACAGTTCTGGAGGTCAAAAGTTCAAAATGAGACTCAGGGAGCAAAATCAAGGAGTTGGCAGAGCAGCCTTCCTTCTGCAGTTCTAGGAAATATTCCGTTACTTTGCCCTTTTCTGATTATAGATGCCTCCTGCATTCCTCAGTTTACTGGCCCTCCTCCTCTATCTTCAAAGCCAGGAGTGTGGGGTTAAGTCCTTCTCACAATGCCATCTCTTTGGTTCTCTTTTGCCTCCTCCTTCCTCTTTTGGGCCCTCCTGGGTAATCCAGGGTAATCTCTTTACTTTAAATTAGGCTGATTACTAACCTTAATTCCAATATAATCTTACTTTCCCTTTGCTATTATGTAACTTAATGTATTTGCAAGTTCTAGGGATTAGGGTGTGAATATCTTGGGGGTGAGGCATTATTCTGCCTAACACACTAGGTATTTTCAGTCACTACTGGTGGTGTATATATTGTTACCACCTTTCTGGCAAATTGGTATTAAAATGTTCCTGTAGATTACTGTGTATCATGAAACTGTACTTATATATTTAATTAGATTTGAAAATGCCCCCCCCATTTTTTTTGTACAGCTTTAAAGCAGACCTCAAAAGAAGTGTAGAAAATATTTACCCTGGCCTCCCTCCCTCAAGTTCAGTGATGACTTCCTCTTTATAGCTTCATAAGCAAGATATAGTCTATTCAGAGATGGGAATAACTTTCCAAAACACTCAAAAACAAATCAGATTGATTTTCACTGAGACATGAGGGAATCAGAAACTCATGTTAGTAGTGAGAAGAAGCGTCCCACGGATTTGAACAGAAATACCGAGGGTGCCTAAATATGCTAGATCTCTGGGATTCAATCATTTTAAAAGGATGTCCCATTATTCACTTAAATATATGTATGTCTCATTGTTCCAATCTCAGAAAATACACATTGAATTATTACATAGAGAACCCTACAGGTCAAACAGAAAATGTTTCAGAGCTACTAACCATGCAAATGCAAACAGAACTGACACCTGGACCATGCTTAAATTAAGAGTGGTGAGTTAAGAGTGTTTTCCATCACAAGGATTGTCTGACAAACATCAACTCATTTTATTCTAATCAAATTATGCCCTTGTTATTGTTCACCACCCCCCCCAGGACATATGGCTAGAGATTTCTCCAGTTAGAAAACCTCATTTTATGAGAATCCCTGTTTCAAATTCCCCCATTTATATTGTTAAAACCTACGAATTTTTCCTCTCTTTATCAAACTAAACCATAACTTTTTATTATTTTATTATAAAAGTATAATAATGTATATTTAAAGGTACCCCTGCCATTAAAGTTGAACCCTTGAATGATTCTGTATCAAGATCCATAACATAAAGTTGTGTTATTATCAAGTAATTTGTAGTTGAAAATGGTTATTTTTATAAATTAATAAAACAAGACAGATTCTCTGTGACTGAATTTAAGATTATGAGCTTTTACAGTTTTAATTCAGTTGGTGTAAGTTTCTCACCCATAATAACAGAAGTATTTACTCCTAATATAAAAGTCAGTCATTGCAGTCATCCATCGTTCCATTCCCTCGGGGGGGGGGGCACTACCATCTCTCTCCTAATAGCAGTGACAGAGTGAGTCAAGGTACAATTGAAACATTCTTACCTCTCTTCCTTCTTCCAGGGATTAGGAAATATACAACAGGGCTGCCATGCTCAGAACCTCTTTCGGGTGACTTTGTAATCAGAATTTTCTTAGGCATTTTCATAATAAAGGGAACTGCATTCATAGCACAAAATTTTACCCCTCCTCTAGCCCCTTTTGCATCTGTCCGCAAGAGGTGCACCAGTGCCAGTGATAGAGGACTCTGGTTTCAAGTAAAAGAGTTTACCTGAGCAAAAACTGGGCTCAGGAAAATATTTGGTAGAGTCAGAACAAAGACTCTACTCTGGGTAGAGATGGTTGTGCTTTGCAAAATATGAAGAAAATTCAGTTAGATGATAAATGTTTCTAGAACCTATACCAAATTTAATGCATAAGTTGTGTAATGTCAATACCACCTTAAATAAGCCCCATGAAAACAAATTTTTCAATTTCTAATCAATACAAATATGGTTCTCACACAGAAAATGTATAAGTAGCTCATACAAATACACGGGTCCCGTAGTCTTAAAAAAAAAATGCTTCCATTTGGAATAAAACATGATTGTTGAGTCCCTGTGGCCTGTCCGGTACTGGTCTAAATGCTGGCCTGAGTTTAACCAATATCTGTGGAATGTTCTCTGTATTTAACCTGAACCATGTAATTCTCATGACTTCTCCGTGAAATAGTTATACACATGCAAACAAATGCAATGCAACAGGGGAATGACGATAATTGAAATTTACAAAAACTGCCATGGACCTATAAGAACAGAAGCACTTAGGTTTATCTCAGAGGCAGATGAGGCTTCACAGGGAGGATATCATTTAAGCTTTAAGGTTGAAAGATGGCTGAGGGCAGCCAAGCATGCACATTGAGGAGAGGCCTTTATATTGTGCATGCAAAGGCCTACACCATGAAAAAGGCATATGACTTGGGTAATCAGTTGGTATTTCAGAATTAATAGAGTATAAAATGTCGGAGTGGGTGGCAGAGGAAAAGGAGTGTGACAGTCAGGAAGCAGCCAACAGCTAGGCATGGGCTAGATGAGGAAGGGGCTAATACAGCATGCAAAGAAGTTTATATCAGAAGACTTTTGGGGACCAGATTTTATGTGAAAAACATTACTTTGGAGACATGGTATAAGACTAAAAGAAGAGAGAGTATTGCACTCTTATAAGTGAAAATTGGTGGTAACCTGAACTAAGGCAGGGGTTATGAGGGTCTAAAGAAGAAACAGATTCAAGAGATATTTAGCGAGAAGAACGTATAAGCTTGACGACTGACCTGAAGATCAGTGAGAAAGAGAAATCTTGGGTATTTCCCTGGTTTTTGGATGGAGTGACTGAGTGGAGAACCATCTGAGGGCTTCATGATGATAGCTGGTGGTTTGGATGTGATGAACAAGATAAGCCTGTGGAGCATCTAGGTGGACATAGCCAGTTGGCAGTTAGATATCCATGGCTGAAATCCAGCAGAGACATCTGGACTTGAGAAAGACTAGCCTGTAAGGCGGACTAGAAGCCATGGCAGTGGATGAAACTGCCTTGGAAAAATAGCTGAGAGGAAAAGTTAAGGGATGCTAAGGCAGAATCTCAGAGAACACCAATGTTTAAGGGGTATTTAGAGAAAGAGGATTTGACAAACTGGATTAAATGGAAAGAGACATATAGTTTCGCTTTGAGTCAATAAAGAGGTAGCTCCATGGATACCAAAAAAAATAATAATAATTTCAAATATTGAATTAAGAGGCAGTCATAAGTTAAAGTAAATGCACCCACCAGACCTTATTTCTGCACTGACTCATTACAATTAAAGACCCACTAATTTTCTATTCTCCAAATCAGAATGTACCTTGGTCTCCATGACCTTGTCCTTCCCCTGACACTTGCCCAGAAGCCCATCTTGAATAGAAAGAGGAGGTTGGGACTGGGGGGAAATAATGCCAAAAGGACTTGAGAATACATATTTTTAACTGAAATTGTCTTGGGAAGCTGGATGTGGGATATAACATTGCATATGATACAGCAAAACTTTTCAAAAAATTCTCTCTCTCTCAAGTTCTATTAGCTGGGGCAGCTGTCACCTTAATGTATTCTCTATTTTTTCCCCATAACAACTCCTTCCAACCTCTGGCACCTACTGTCCTACTGCATTAGCAGGAATCCCCCTCTAGGTCCCCACGTTTCTTCAGTCTGCAGCCATACCTATCACCCTATTCATTCAGTAAAAGGGTCTTTCTTGGCACCTACCCTCTTTAGAAGGCCTAGGGAAAGATAAAAAAGGATCATAAATAAACACTTGATTTTTATTTTTTCCTCAGACACATACTTTTGTGCATAAAATTATTTTGTTACAAAACAGAAAAATATACCTCGTTGGTTTCGTGATATTTCTGTACCTTAGATCTTACTTAATTTGCCAAATAAATGTACTCAGCTATTAAAATCAAACAAAGATTGAATCAATGATAAGCATCTTAGACATAAATACATTTTTCAGCCAAAGGGATATTTATAAAATGTATTTTGGTAAAAAAATTAGAGAAAAATGCACAGGGTACACGTTTAGTTTTAATTGTCTAGCTTTTCACAATTGACACCACAGGAATGATGTAGATTTATGGGAGAAATACACAATTCTGAACAACTCCTCCAATTTCATCAAATGCAATAAATTCCAAGTGGCATCCAGCAATTTGAAATTTTCTTGGGATTCTTTTATGTAAAGCCATCTGAATAGAAATTACAACAAGCATTCACTTACTATCAGTATATGACTTTGGAACATTGAGTTTCAGAGAAATCACATTTGGGCTGAAAACTTATATGCACAGAACAAATTCCCTAGAGATTCTGATACCACTAGAGATAGAGGAAGACCCAATAGGAATTTGAATTTTTCACTAGCACCAAGGGGACTCTAACGAAGGTGACCAAGGTCACAAGAATCATCTGAAGCACCTCATATGCTTAGGCACCAAAGCACACTAACTAAGCCAGAAACTTCTGGTGATCTTCCCATAGCCAGAGAATTCACATTTTTCTAAGAGATTCAGAGATTCTTATGACCAGGTAAGGTGAGAATCATCCCCTTCGTGTACATCTCTACTAGCGGATCACGGCCACACTGCATTGTTACTCAGGCCCTAAATTCTTCATGTATCATCACATTCTTACAGTTTTCCTTAGCTAAAATCAAAAGAAGCTTGAATGATTAATTGTAATTCAAAGCATAACTCTCAAAAACTTTTTCCCATCTAAATTAATTTATTTTCTCCTACCCAGGTCATGTAATTTGATATGCAAAAATATCCCACTTCAAGTATCTTTTTTATTTGACTATCATAAAAATCCTGTCGCATATGTCAGGAAAAACTTGTCATGCTATCTACAGATGAGAAAATGGATTCCTAGAAATGAAGTGACTTAACCAATGTTACACTGTACTAAGAAACAGAATCCTGCCTCAGTCTGTCGTAGGAGTGTTCCCTTACTCACTAAGCTTCCTGCCACCTATCAAGTGCTTTGCTGTGGTCACTGTGTATATTATTTAATTTGATATGCACAACAGTAATGCTAGGTCTGAGAAAAGTGTGGACTTGGGAGTCAGATCGGTTTTTTTAATCCTCATTCTGGGAATCCAGACTCTATCTGTATGCCTTAGTAAATCTCATTTTCTTCATCTGTAAAATTATAGCTAATGATACCAATCTTATGGGCGGGGGGAGAAGATCAGGTAAAACAAAGTGTGCCTAAGCATCCATGACAGTGCCTAGCATATAGTAAGTGCTCAGTGCATGCTAGCCTTTTTTCTTTCTGCCTCCCTCCCACCCCCCCTCCGCCCATCCCTGTTTTCTTTTCAGTCCAGGTGTGTTTCTACTGCCCTTATTAGTAGCTTGTTCCTCATTTATACTGTAAAGGGTTCTGGTATTGGACCCAGTCTCTAATCTAGACATGGAGCCACGTGTTGCACAACATTCCCCAAGGCTCCTTCTGCATGTCCAACTCCAGAGTTAATGCACCTTTGACTTAGAAACTACTGGTCAGCGTAGTGGGTTGGGATTTGGACGGCCCAAGTTCTAGACTGAGCCCAACCACTGACTACCTTTCTGACATCAGGTTTCAGCTGTAAATATCAGGGTGCGATCATATGGTCCTGAATGTTCCTCCTGCTCTAAAATTCTATGGTTCTAAGATATTATTAAAGTTGTCTGCCAAAAATTGCTATTCTTTATTTCTTATTTTAGGCAGGAGTTTAAAATGACTGTTCTGGCCGACTGAGGGTTGCTAGACTGCTTTCCATGATTTCTCATTGCCTCCAATATTTATTTTTTTTACCTTGTTCCTTATTTTTTTTTTATTGTTAGTTTCAGGTGTACAGAACAATGCAATAGTTACCCTTTTCACCCTCACAAAGTAACAACCCCCCTCCCCCCATCCAC
>NW_017731544.1:748617-769346 GCF_001890085.2 Hipposideros armiger | reverse complement strand
ATTATTCACAATAGCTAAGACTTGGAAACAACCAAAATGCCCATCGGTAGATGACTGGATTAAGAAACTTTGGTACATTTATACAATGGAGTATTATTCAGCTATAAAGAAGAAGGAAATAGTACGCTTTGCAACAATATGGATGGAACTAGAGAACATTATGCTAAGTGAAATAAGTCAGTCAGAGAAAGACAAATATCATATGATCTCACTTTACCTTGTTCCTTAGCTTTATCATTGCATCTTAAAAACTTAATAGAGGAGCCCATAGAAATATCTCATATCCTTAACTGTCCATTAAGAGTAGTTACAAAGTTTTGGCCCCTTTTTACTGGGGAGAGATGAATGTCTGTCAGTAGGGCTTACACTTAGCATAACCTGTTAACATCCTGACCTGATGTGTAATCATACTCTGGGTTTGGAACCTGTCCCAGAGGAGTTAAGGACCTGATGAAATGACTGAATATGTCAGTCTTCAACATTGCACTTTTTAAAATCATGTATAAGTGGTACAATGACAAGTGGCAACTGCTACACATGACTTCCAGGGCCAAGCATGATACACACACAAAGATGAAGGTGAGGGCTAGACTTTCTTTTGGGGTGATGATCAGGCACTAATCACTCCATGGCACCTGGAAACAACCATGCATCTAGTGGAAAAAATAAAGTTTGAAGGAGATATATCTTGTTATCTCATGTGGCTTTGAAAAAATTATTGTTCATGTGCAATAGTATAGAATTTATATCTTCCCAGTTTTTAAATCATGTTCTAGCTCTTTTTAAAAAAGACACCTCAGGGATTGGAGTATTTAAATTGGAATAAAAGTTAAATGTCTCTATTTTCCACTTGCTTAACCAGATCTTATAATTCCTTCAAGCTACATTCTTCCCACATTAGCCATAAAGACACGAGTGATCTATTTTGCTTCACAATAATCCTCATAAAATTTATTGCCTGTTTTAAAATTGTGATCTATATTGTATGCTAATTAGATTATTAGTTTCATTTTCAACTGAGTGTGATTGTTTAGTTCCTAAACTTTTTTGCCTGACAGCCCCAGTGTTTCTGATTCAACTATTACCTTCTACTGAAATTTTCCTGTTATCATGGGTCACCTGCTAAGGCACATTCTCTGGCACCTCCTGCAGACTGCCCAGTTGGCTGGACTCCTCCATGCTGCATGGATATGACTTACCATGCTAAGTTGTCTACTATTTGGAGGCCAGTCGCTGGGGCTACTAATAAATATATTGAGGTTCCCCTTCATGATTCTCCTAGAACAGTCTCTCTTTCCACTGGACCAGCAGTGATGTGACAGTACATAAAGTTGAGATCCAACCTCTAAGGCACATGAGGACAGTAGGCATTTATGGTTACTCTAAGTAATACTTAAATGATAAACCCTTATTCCATGTTGTCACTTGGGACCTATAACAGAAATTACGATGACTGTGTTTTCAAATAGGAGTGTAACCCTTGAGCAAGAAAAATGAAGATGTAAAACAATTGTGAAAAGGAGTTTAAAATACTATGAAGACAGTTATATAAGGTATCCTCAAAGCTGAAGAATATGTTAAAATAGTGAACAGCCATTTAAACAATCCTTGCTTTCTAAGGAGCCTGTAAACAAAATCAGTTGGAATAACTTATTCTGAAAATATATGCCAGCTCGTCAAAACACCATGGCTATTTAATTAAAATAAGTTCATACTTGTTGTTCTGCCCTGTTCTAGTGATTGATTTTACTTTCAATAGCTATGATCTCAAAAGAAGTGCCCTACTAAAGCCAAGTCATGGAGTTTTAAAATAAAGTGTACCAAGAGTCATAATGTCTATTTTTTAAACGTCATCCTACTACGTCTGAGAACCATGCACAAAACAGAAAACAAACATTTTAGATGTTACACAGTAAAATGTTTGTAGAATGCAATTTTCATAATTAGTTTTTCAGTGCATTAAGAATTACTTTTCAGGAAATATCACTTCTCTCTAAGTGCTTTTCAACTAGACTAAGAGTCCTTTTTAACACTTAATGGAGCAATTTATTCATGCTGTTATTTGGGTATTTAATATCTGTAAGATCGTAATTCAATGAAAATGACCTAATCTAATATTATTGATGGTTCATTCTCCTGCTGTTGTAAACATTTTACTTCTTAAAAAACCTCATGTTCTTTGGCTTTTCTGAAATAATGTTATGTTCATTCCTTTATTTATTCTTTCATTGGGCAAAATATTTCTCATAAAACTGCAGTGCACTGAACATGAGCTAACTGTGGGAATAAAAAAAATTGAATACACACAATTCCTCTCCTTAAGGAACTCACATGTTAGAGGCAAAATGTAGGTATGCAGGTACAAAGGCACTAGGTGGGTACACAGAGAAATTACAAGAAAGCAAAGTGTTGAAAAGATGCATCAACAAGGTGAGGATTCACCAAAATAAGATTTTTGAATCTTTCTCCGTCTTTTTAAAGGCCTCTCTTCTACAAGACTTCTCTCATCACCTTGAAGCCCATTAAGAAATGATATTACATATAGAATGTATTTCTTAGAATTTTTATTAAATTTATTTGGGTGACACTGGTTAGAAAAATTATATAGGCTTCAAGTGTTCATTTCTATAATACATCATCTATATATTGCATTGTGTGTTGACCACCCAGAGTCGGTTCTCTTTCCATCAGCATATAGTTGACCCCCTTTTCCCTCTTCTACCACCTCCATCCATCCTTACCCTCTGGTGACCACTAAACTGTTGTCTGTGTCTATGAGTATTTTGTTTGTTTGTTTGTCTTGTTCATTTGCTGCTTTCAGTTTTATATCCTACATATGAGTGAAATCATATGGTTCTCTACTTTTCCTGTCTGATTTACAGTATGTATCTGTTTATGTATGAAATCTAAGCTATACACACATGCACATACACAACGTGATGAGATAAGCCTTCCAGAGGAGAGGTTGTCAGAGAGAAGAACGGTTCATTTTACTGGCTCCTCAATATATCTCACCTACCCTTCTGGCTGCTGACCTCTCCTCCACCCACCTTCCTCCTCCTCTTCCTCTCTCTTCCTTCTTTCACTTTCTCTCTTCCTGTCCGGTAAAAAAGCACAGAACATTTTTTATCTTGTGAAGAGAAGCCTCCTCTCTTCTAAAGCCTTCATATCAGCAACTAGATCCTGAGAAGGCGGGAGAGGTCAATTTAAAATGTGGCAAAGGTAGGAATGTTTACTTTCTACCTGAAGAATTCTTCTAAATAAATAGTCTTCCTAATGTGTCTCTACTTTCCTATTCATATTTATTCTATTAAATGATAAATTCCTCTATGATGTTTCATCTCCCTTCCCCCTGTCCTCTGTCTCTAGCACCTAATGTGATGCACACTAGGAATGGGTTCATAAATGTTTTCTGAATTTAATGGAACAAAACTGAGTTCCTACCTTGATGATTATACTACTTTCAGCTGGAAAAAAATTTCTTGTTCATTGTTCTGCCTTTTCAAATTTTAGCTGCCTTCTCTTCTACTTTCATCTCTCATTTGAAGCTTTTCCCTACTACTCTGTCTTTCCTGATATCTCTCTCTCTCTCTCTCTCTCTCTCTCTCCTCCCCCACCCCACCACCCCTCTCTCTCTCTCTTTGGTGAACCCCTAAGAAACTTTTGATTTTTAATCTTTCCTTACTCTATGACACATCATATTTTTAACTCCTATATCTTTTCTTCAATCTAGCAAAGGGGATGAATGGGTAGGACATAAGTGCAAATTGAATATTTACATAATGAACTGAAGGGGCATAATAAAATCAAATGTCATAATTATAAATACTAAAACGAATTTGAGACAAGATTTCCTTAGACTGCAGCAGTTCTCAACCTGTGGGTCGCGACCCCTTTGGGGGTCGAAAGACCCTTTCACAGAGGTCGCCTAAGATCATTGGAAAACAAAAAGATATTTACATTACAATTCATAACAGTAGCAAAATTACAGTTATAGAGTAGCAATGAAAATAATTTTATGGTTGGGGGTCACCACNATAGAGTAGCAATGAAAATAATTTTATGGTTGGGGGTCACCACAACATGAGGAACTGTATTAAGGGGTTGCGGCATTAGGAAGGTTGAGAACCGCTGCCTTAGAGGGAAGTGTTCTTTACAATTTACTTTTCATGTTCTGTACTAATGGGTGATTTATGTGAGTCATGTTATATTTTACTTGTATCCGTTGATGCCTTAGTTCTAGAGACTTCACTAGTACTACAGAAAAATGTGATAGAACTGTGAAATAGGTTTCACAATAAATGTACAAAAATTCTATTTAGTGAATATTCACAAAAAACAAATTATACTTTATCTAAAAGTATTTTAAATTGACCTACTAATTATGTTAAAACAAAATATTTACAGTAGTAGTACCATATTCTAATGGTTTCTTTTCTTTTTTCCCCCCAAACATTAAAATGTCTTTCAATAGTGTAAGTTGAATTTTCATACCATTAGAAAGTCTAGGGTCAATTACTTTTAAATCACTTAAATAATTTTAACGAGGACAAATCTTTTAGTGAAAGTACTCTCTCCATTTCCACTAATTTTGCTACTTTTCTATTTTTCTTTTGTCTGAAATATGGGAATATGGGATGCATTAGATCACAGTTTAGTTGGTTATGAATTTGTTAGGACATTTGTATTACATAGTTTTAAATTCCTTGAGTATATATGCCTCCTGGGACTCTGTTTCCTGAAATTCACTCTCTTACCACATGCGTCAGTTCCTAGAACTTCCCGATGATGCTCCCAAAGGCAGACAGAGTTTGCACAAGACTTAGTGCTGAAATGCCACTTCTTTATCCTCATCAAGCAGTTATTACCCTGGACGTACTGCTGCCATGTGAGGCTCTGTGCTAGGGAGCCTTCAGAGATGTATAGTTAGTTATAGCTATGATTCCTGCTCTACAGGGTACAAAAATGCCTATTTGTAATCCAGGTACAAAGTACTCCAGGAATTCCAAGGAGGAAGTAATCACATGGCTGTAATGAGAGGTACTGACATGGTCCTCAATGGTAGGGTCTAGATGAGCAGAGAAGAAGAGAGACCCATCTGGGGAGGAAAAAGAGGTTCCCAGACATCCTGGAGTAAATGTGCTGTGATCCAGGGCCAAGCAACAAGCCCTTTGTTCTGGGGTATAGTTAGAGCATAGGAGATATGGGAGATAACAGCCAGGCCCAGACTGTGGAGGGCACTCAGAGAGCACTCCTGTGCAGTCTGGACTTCGTTCTCAGACAACGAGGAGTCACTGACCACTTTTGGCTGAGAAGTGACATGTGCAACACGGCATTTCCGATTGGAAGGTTATGAAGGTGAGCTGTGTAGGGTATATGGGACGGGGGACATCTGGAGGCAGAAGGTTCCACACGAGGTTGTTTTACAATAGTATAGAGGAGAGTCAGGACTGGAATGGAGGCAGAGAAATGAGAAGGAAGGGTTAGGCTACAAGAGAGACAGACTGCAGAAGATCCGTAAGTTTGGCTGGTTGATTCAGTGTAGGGGAGGAAAAAAGGAGTTAAGGAACTTATTTTGGAGCTTTTATTCCTCATTGTATTAGACACGTACTAATTTGGTTTTTGAGGTCTAACCTCTCCATTTTCTTTTTTTTTTAAATATGATTTCTATTTTTCATTTTGTTAATGTGGTGTATCACATTAATTGATTGGCAGATATTGAACCAACCTTGCATACCAGGAATGAATCCTACTTGATCGTTGTGTATGATCTTTTTCATGTATTGCTGAATTTGGTTTGCTAATATTTTGTTGAGGATCTTGCATCTATGTTCATTGGGGATATCGGCCTACAGTTTTGTGTTTTTTTTGTAATGTCTTTGTCTGGTTTGGGGATCAGGGTAATAGTGGCATTGTAAAATGAGCTTAGGAGCCTTCCCTCCTTCTGGATTTTTTGGAATAGTTTGAGGAGAATAGGTGATAATTATTTTTTGAATGTTTGGAAAAATTCACCTGTGAAGCTATCTGGTCCAGATCTTTTGTTTGTTGGGAGTTTGCTGATTACAATTAAATTTTACTGGGAGTAATCAGTTTGTTCAGATTTTCTATTTCTTCTTGATTCAGCCTTGGAAGATTGTATGCTCCTAGAAATTTATCCATTTTTTTCCAGATTGTCAAATTTGTTGGCGTATAGTTGCTTGTAGTATTGTATTAAATTTTTTTTGTATTTCTGTGATGTCTGTTGTCACTACTCTTTCATTTCTGATTTTATTAATTTGGGTCTTCTCAAGTATGCAGTCTTTTTTAGCAGGGAGACATGAATCAATAATCTATATGCCAGAGCTTGCAAGACATCAAAAGCATTGACAGGGTCCTTTCAAACATAATTTTAAAGCATTTTTTTTCTTTTCCAAAACATAGTCTCCAAGTTTTAGGTCATTCAGAAGTTTCTTAGGAAAATGTCAAGTAAAGGCAGCTTAAACCCGTGGGAAATCAGGTTGCATATATTACATGAGTTCTCTGTAGCATTTTTTTTATTAACGTTTATCAGGGTGACAATGGTTAGTAAAGTTACATAGATAATAGTTTAGTGCTTACCAGAGGGTAAGGGAGGAGAGGGTGGTAGATGAGGGTAAATGGGATCAAATATATGGTGTTGGAAGGAGAACTGACTCTGGGTGGTGAACACACAATGTGATATATAGATGATGTATTACAAAATTGTACACTTGAAACCTATGTAGCTTTACTAGCCATTGTCCCCCGTTTTCTTTGGGACTGCATCACCCCTCAGACAATTGATAGATGGGTGCAGGACAATCCAGTCTTTGCAATTCCCTCCCTGGCAATCTGGAATTAGGCTTGACACCTAGAGAGCACTGTCCCTCTGAGGTGTTCTTGGCTGTGTCCACTTTCTTCCATGTGAACTGGGAAGCTGACAAAGTGCTTTACAGTAAGAGAAAAATAAAGCAGAAGTGGAAAAAAAAAAGATGGGAAATAGAGAAGAAAAGCTAGGTCTGGGTTCCCTGTTACATTTTAATCTCTACTTTCATGTGTCCCCAAAATACAGCTGCATCCCTCCCTAATTCTGTAGGCCATCTTTATAAAACAATAATACCTTTCCCCTGTGATTAAGCTAGCTCGGCAGGATTACTGTTACTTGTAGCCAAAACGGTCCAAATGGATATACTCTTTAGCACGAACTCTCTATCTTCAGTCAATTGGCGCTCTGGCTGCTCTTAACACCTCAGCGCTTCAGTAATCGGTAAACATGTTCATGCCATTTCCTTCCTGTAGAATGTCCTTCCCTTTCCAATCCTGCTGACTCTGCCTATATAAATCCTGACTCTCCTTCCTTTCTTCTACCTCTCTGTGTTAGGTAGGCACTTCTTGAGTGAGTCCATAATATCTATAAATTGTAATGTTACATTCTCCTACTTTAAGTCCCTGATTTTAGTGAACTTATTGAAAGAATCATTAAAACTACACCCAGGAGGTAGATGGTGGTGGGTGGTAGTAGGAAATCAGGAAACGTATGCTCTCACAAATACAATTTTAAACAAATTAAAAAGACAGTGGTCTACTTGTCTACTAGTACTTTTGACTCTAAGATGAGTTCAGAGTGGTACCAATGGGCCACTTGGCCATAGCAGTTATGTCACGTGAGAAATTATATTTGTTAGAAGTATTAGAAAGAAGAAGAACAAAATAGCCTTGAAACAATGCACAATATATTAATGCATAACTGCTATAAATTCAGCTTTACAAAAATTCAGAGGAAGTCATACTGCAAGTGAGAAACAGATATAAAACCTGCCAACGCTTTCTTACTCAAAACCCAGGGCTTTCTCCACCATGCTAAGCTATCCCACAGGAAATTTAAAAAGAAATATGTTAATTTTTAGATGAGACAAAAACTCAATTTTGTCTTTAAATAATTTTTAAAGAAATAATGTATTTTAAATAGCATTCATTAAAATAGTCATACACTCTAGGAACCATCTTGAACCTACTGTCTGAGCTATCTCATTTACAAAAAAGAAAAAAAAGGGCTGTTTGTTCTTTTTTAGACACTACAGAATATCTCTTATTCTGCAGTGTCTAAAGGCCTCTCTTTACTTCTAGAAAATGAGAAAACCAATCTGCTATCACATAAATTTGGAATAATATAGAGCATACTTTCCCTTCAGCAATAGTAATTTTTGTTCTAGTAACTTATAATGCCTCGGGAGGGAAAAACCCAAAATTGAAAGCAATAAGAAAATGTCTAGCAAGTGGATGGATATTTGATAAGCAAGATAAAGTGCCAAGAAATAGTTAATGTCTCTTTCTGTCCCATTCAAAGGACACTCCTAAGACCCCAAATCACCCACACCAGGTGATTACAGTAAAGAGCACTGGTTAGCATCATGTTATTATACAAACAATCTGTTGCTAAGCAGAACAGAAATATTGTTTACAGGAAAATGGAAGGATCTCTGGTGAATACTGAAAGAAAGTGATAATTTCCATAACTAGAAAAGCATTTTTACATCATTCCATTTCAACTGCTATAAACCCTGTGTTGCTTTGGCAATTGCCGATCCTCGTTTTGCTGGCTCTATATCATCCTCATCTCTGCAGCTTTCCCTTTACTAAATGACAGGGGATCTTTTGTGTTTTGTGTTTTCCCCTGAAGCTTTGGCAGGAAACACCACTATGCTGCATGGTTTCTAGGGGCCCACCTTACAATGTTCATACAACGAATTTTTGATGCCTCTCTCACAAAAGCCCCATTGGCTCATCCTCCCTGTAAAATTGCTGAAAATCTGAGCAGAGAAGTCCCCATTAATAGCAACAGTGAATGATGTGCTCCCCTAGGTTTACGGAGCCTTCTGTTGTATAGTGTTTTTTACACTGAGAACAAAGCATAGAGCAGCTTCAGTGAGAAGGGGAAATACAAAGACACTTACCTGCATTACAATAAGGAGGTCAAAGACCAAGATGAAAGAAGCCAGGAATGCTCTGGAAACTTCATCACTGGGCAAAAATCCCCGATTCAGCTTGTCCCAGCTGATCCAGTCAGTTGTAATGACAAGTACAACCACAGAAGTCAGAGTAAAAAGAACCGTCCTGCAAGGAACAAGGTACTCATTAAAAAATATTAGACACAATAATATAGACAGTGAAGAGTGCATGTTATCTGTGCTATATTAAATGTCTACCCCTTGCCCAGTAACTGCCCTAAGGCATATTCACCAAAAGGAAGATGAAAAAGAGAAGTAAATTAAATGCTTTCTTTCAAAAGCAATTAGAAAAAAGTATGATAACATCTCTACCAAGATTTTCTCTTAAGGACATTAAGATAATGATTATACAATAAATAATTAACAAAAATATTGCAGATGACCTTGGCTAGTTCAATGTGTTGCAAAGAGAACATTGATGTGCAGCTCTCACTGCACAGATGCCATTTACTGAGGGTGGTGGACAAGCATATGGAAGAGCATAAGGTAAATGGTGAATAAGTAAGGAAGTCCTTTGATTCTATTTCATGCTACTAAAAAGAATAGTTAGAACGGTCCCATCATCATCCCCATAGCATGACAAGCTCCACAGAGGAACCACCTCTACATGCCGACAGTATAGCCTCTTCTCATAGGACTCATGACATAGAGAGCTTGTGGCCTAGTGACCTGTTGAGGTCACACCATGTCTGATCATTTCTTGTTCTAAGATACTAGGGGTCTGAGATTTTCTCTTATGTATCTTTGCAGCCCCCATAAAATATTGCAAAATTATATGTAGATGAAATTGAATGAATGTTTTATAAAATCGTAACAATTATCAATTAAGCTTTTTATAAAAATCAAAAAATACTTAAGTTAATCTTTAAGATTAATATTCAAAGTAAATCTGAAATATGGGCCGTGAAAATTTAATCTGCCAGAGAATTGTCCATAATGAAGTTGTCTCTGCTTTCAGAGGTATATTGGTATGTGGATATTATTTTGAATTGTAAAAAAGGAAAATAAAAAAGAAAAATATTTTGAAAAAAATCAATCTAAATAAAGAAATAAAATAAGGAAAAAAGGAAATAAAGAAAAAGAAGAAAACAGAGAAGAAAAATATAAAGGTAAGATAATACCTTAGAAGAACACATACCCATTTTGGCAATTAACAAACTGCTTTTGCCTTCTAATATCTTATAACAATTGATATTCATAAAAGAATAATATGAGCTACCCTAGAATTCTCTTTTGAGGTGGACAAAGCACAAATTTCTAACCCTCAATTGGGGTTTTCTTTTAACAACTTCTTATTTGGAACAAGTTATACTTTTATATAACGGATATAATAAACCCCTCCTTGGGTTACCTCCCCATGAATACAAAAGATACATTATTTTAATTTGGGGAAGTAAAAATTTCAAATAAAATTCATTTATTTATTAATAGTGCAAACTCTCAAAAGAATTTGACTCATGCTCTCCAAAATATAAATTACAGATTACCTCTACTACCATTTAGGATACCTCTAATCATTTGCAGAAATTCAAATGAATTATATGAGCATGGGAGATATCATAAATAATTATTACAATTCAAAAGAAAAAAATTGCAAATTTTATATAGCTAAAAGCATAAGAATAACGGGATTTTGAACAAATTTTTTTTCATGTTAAGTCAATTTGTGTTTTTGTTTTTTTGAGTTCAAGAAACTTTGAGCAAATTTGAATGAAATTACCACAATTCTTTTGTCAACAAGGATTAGAACAACCCCCATGAAGGATAGATAAATACGGACTATTCTTCAAAGCTCCTCTGGTAATAAGGGTATTTCCTTACCACACTGGGCTTCTCACATGATGTCCCACAAGGATGCTATGAATATATACACTTCCTCAGAATGCACTGTGTGGTTGAAGAGGTTGGTAAATAGTCGGGCCCCAGTTCCTTCTTTGCCTCCCCAGCCTCCTTCACAAAGCCCTTCAACTCCCTGTTATTCACCACCATAGTGTGAATCCCTGATGAAACAAGAGAACTCCAGCACCTCACTCCAGCTCTATGGCCATCATCCATTCTATTGGTCAGAGCCTGTGGTCTACAGGTTACTATTTTTAATATCACCCTTACACTTTCCCCAAGAGATACCTGGAACCTCCCTTTGTGAGGAGAGTTGATTACATAGGAGTTCATACTCTAATGTTACTTCATTGTTCTAAATATGTAAATTGATACCATAAAATTAAATACTCATTTAGAGGAACATTTTTAGGTGTCAATATCTGGGAGTTAGGAATACGTGTCTGCTGAGCAATCAAAAACCTCATCTATTACAAGATTTATAAAGGAGTTATTCTTATTCATGCTAATAATCTCACTATGAATGAAGTCATTAAAAAAGGTTTTGGTAATTGGAGTTTATCATAATGTGTTGTGTGAGAGCTTTCTAAGACTACATCTGCACCAATTACCTCTTGGTTGTTTGCTTTATTTGATATATTTCATTCAATTCAACATATAATACTCTTTCTAAGAGCTTTTCATATGTGTTTTCCTGGCTTAATCAAGTACTTCTGTTTTGACACAGAGTATTGCTACAGATCTCAAGGAAGAGTTACTGGTTATATTTTATTACTCCAAAGGGAAATTAAAGGAGGTATTCCATCTGATATTTAATATTTAATACTACAAAAAGGATAAAAATGGCGATTATTAAATATGAATGCATACTGCTCAGAGAAAGAGCCCTAAAAATAAAGTCTCAAGAGAATGGAAAAAAAGAAAAGGAAAAGGGGAACCAAAATACATTTGGTCACTTGGCCTCCACAGTTATATTCAGTGCCTTATCTGGAGATAGCTGCAGAAGCAAATGTATTGCACGTGGTTTGATTTTTCAGAGCCACTTCTTATAAAATTGATAGATTACTATGCTATGATAATTCTGTCAAAACACCAGTTTCAAGGAGTCATGACTGAGATAGGTTATAGAAAAACAATCACTTTTGTGTGAAGCTGCTACAAAGAAAACAGCAAATGACTATTCCAGTTACATGCCACTTATAGGGTGCCAGGTATTGATATGAGCACTTTACATGAATTAACAACTCGTATAACCCTTACTACAACCCTATTATCACCACCCCCAATTAACAATTGCAGGAACTGAGTCACAGAAATTTCAAATAACCTCAGCTGGGTTACAGACTTTATAAGTTATAGAAGTGATATAAGATGATTTAAACCCAGGCCGATTCATGGCAGTCTATATCATAACCATTGTATACATTGCCTCTCACAGAAAGCCCCTGAGTGTTACCCTCCCCTTACTATGTTTGTAGATAAGATTCTATTTACTGTCTTTTTTAGTTATAAGCATCATATTGGAAAATTACCTCCCAGAAGTAGTTAACAATGAAAAGTAAAACTGACAGAGAATGATACCGACAGACAGGGAACAGCTAAAGGGAATATTTCGTGGCAGAGGAAATGTAACTTCATGGAGGGTGGCCTTTGATGCAATAACGTCCTTGGGTTTTTATTTAAACAATATGGTTGAAAACATGTTTACTCTGGACCATGCTTCTTGGGAGTACCAGCTCCTCTTTTTAAGAAGCATCTAATTAAACAATTATCTGGATTATTTCCTTTCAGGCTGCAGCCAGCACCAGCAGGACATCCCGGCTCATCAATTGCACTGTCTGGTTTCTGGCCACCAGACAGAAAGAACTCATACATAATTATCAGCTTGAGTGGTTAGTCTCACTTTCATGTTTTCAAATTTCCAATTTATTTGCTTTTCCTCAATTGTTGCTAATTCCTCTTAGATTAATAGGAATTAGAATGTGAGACTAAGAGTGGTTAACAGAGCTTTTCTACTCCAATGGCTCCCAACCTCTGGGGTGGGCTCCTACGAACGAGAGAGTTGCTGCTAAGTGTGAATTTGCATGTACACTAAGGTTTGCCACTAAAGCGAACAAACAAAATGGCTTCCAGACCTGTTAGGGTACTTGCTGATGTCACACAGACTGACAGTGACTGAACTACGGCGAGAATATAGATCTACTGACTCTGAGAAGGACTCGCCCTATAGTAAACCCTTTTCCTTCTTCAGCTAAAAATCTGAAGATATTCTGAAAAATTTAATATCCTCTTGCTCTGGAAACATACTCATTTTATAGCCTATTCAAATATCTTTTATATATGATGATCAGAGACAGAGTTGTGCATGCAAGTAAATGTAGATAATCCCCCAAACATGGTTTAATTCATGGTTTTAACCACCGCTTCATCCTAACTTCTGGATTTTTAAAAAAACACTAAACTTCCATTTTAAGTAACCAACTCAGTTACTATTATTTTCCTTCTTCCATTCATAACCACTTAAAGATGGACTTATTGCATAGTCAAATAGCCTGAAAGCAGGCATTAAATCAAGAGAGACGAATTGGCATCACGTTCTGAGGGCTAACTCATTTAAGGCTAAAGATCACACAATTTCATTCTGATTAAACCAAGTAGCAGGAGTGTACAGACTCTGCTAACTAATATATTGTTAAGTTGAGCCAAACAAAATTGCCAAAATTTGACCATGTTTTATCCTACTAAAAGTAGCAATTTCATGTAATTCAACATAATAAATATACTTTTACGTGTTTTAATATACTAGCTATTATTCATGTTTTAAAATGTTTATAATCTTTGATTCCAGTCATGAATCATATTTCTTCCTGATCATGCTGCATAGTTATTATAACATCCCAAAGGAAATACAATCACTTTTATTTCTTTCTAAAATACTTGTGTTAAAATGTTGGAACTCAGTCAAAACAAGTAAGATTGCACTTCCTAATTTCTCATAGCAAAGCCAAAGTCTGTAAATCCTATTAAAGATGAAAGGTTTAAGGTTACCACTACAATAAAAAAAAAGCATGGATCAAGATAGCAAATTTAATTTTACAATTAAATTATAACCCAGTCTCATGTTTCAAGTACTAAACATAAGAAATGTAGCATAGGATTGGTATTTAAGATGATTTAATACCATAATTTCTAACCATGTTGTTCAGGGGGAGAAATATACAGGCATAAGCAGAAGAATGCTCTCCCTTCACTTTCATTGCAAAACCAAGAGTCAGTTCAAACGTACAGTTCCCTTTGAACACTAAGTATTGCACACAAAAGTCACAGATGGCCATGAGAGAATGCCAGCACTTTTCATTCTTCTTGTTTTAATTATCAGTGTTACCATTGAGATTCTGTGAATAAAACAGCCATTACTCGCATCCTCAAGTTCATCCTGAAATATGTTAATTTACTCAATACTATAGCCGAGCTGAAGAGGTCAAGGTCCTCCTCAGACAGTCGGTAAGGAAAAGGCTTAGTGTCCTTCTGGTCTGCTTCTCTTGCTATCAGGAAGCACTAAAGGAACACAGAGGTAATGTTGGCTTAGTGACCTAGTGAAAGAGCACAGATTCTCCAGATGGCTTTTAAGTAAATGCCACTAACAGTTCCTGGCCAACCTGAGCATATTAGTTAAGACAGAATCCCTGAGAAAGGAGATGTAGTTAGTAATTCATCTTGTTTGTGGCTCCATTGGGATCTGGAGTCTATAAAGAAAATTATTAGACTCTAATGTTGTCCATTAAATGATACATTTATATGTTATTTATCTTTATACCTCTCTATTACTCCGTGAAGAGAAGTGCCCTGAACACAGCAGGAGCTCAAAAAGCACTGAACAAATTGAAAGGAAGAAATAACTTGATAACTCTTGTTCCTGAAGGGCAATGAAAGGGGTGGGCGGCTGAAAATGACACCTCTGAGTAGGGCATTTGGCCATGCAGATTGTAATTTATGTGGACAATGTCCTGACACCCTAGTTTATGTAAACAATGCCCTCTGGGCATCTTTGGTACTCAACCATTGGACCTTGTGCCGGATCCTGGGCATCGGCAATCTTGATAAGAGAGGTGGCAAATGAAATGACCATATTTTTTAGTGGCTTCAATTCTTCTACCTATGTCTGAGTGATGTTAGTTTACCCAGAGGTACGTAAAAGTAGCTTACTGATTTATAACATAGTTAGTCTTGGTCAGGAGAAAGCATTTTTGTTTCTTTGTGTTTCATAGTTTTAGGTGTGGAGTAAAACATGTTTTAGGAAAAATAATATTTAGTGGATGGCAAAGTTTTTAGGATATAGGGCTTTGTATCTTATTACTGACTACCAATAACTGACACATTATTGGTACTTAAAAAGTAGCTGAATGATTAAATGAATCTATTTAACCTGGGGTAGATAATACTTGTTCCTTACTCTTCACCAAGCTCAGATGCTACCACAATTGATGGTACTTCCTCCAGTGTTAATAGAGCTTTCAAAGAAAGGCCTATGTTGTGCAGAATTAGATTAGACAGACTGAATAGGCATATAAATCCTGTGTGTCTCTTAGCAAACTCACCAACCCCATTTTTCTTCCTAGTGAAAATTACCTCATATATACTAAATAATTTACCAATTCAATAGATCAAAACATATGAGACATACTCTACTAATTGTTACCCTGGGTATAAAATATTATCACAAATTCAGTAATGAAAGTGGTAATAAAGATAGAGCTATATAAAATAAATGCCCATTAACTACAAATAACACAAGCAAGAACTATAGCCATTATTGTTTAAGGAAAATAAAACGATAGCTATGATGCTTTTGAGTTTTAAAATGCAGAGTAAAACTTTTAAACTAAACGTACCAAGCTCCATCTTTTTCTCGTTGTTAAATTTGCCCTTAGAAGAAAAACTAAGATCTCGTCAAGTAGGGGTGAGCAGGACAAAAGTGTGTTTTATTTGATTTAAAAATAGGTGAATTTACATGCTGGGTTAATAATAAAAATTTGAGTAAAATTTTGCAACTTTGTTAAGGTTAAGATGTTTATATAAGTCAAAATCAAGGCCAAGAGTGTTTTGAGTTCATCTCAAACATTTCTTAAAGAGGATTTATTATCAGGAGACTGTCCATTGGGAAGAATGCTTTCAGAATTTTCCACAAGTACTCCTGGAAGAAAGAATTTTTTCAATGATATAATGCCTGTGAAAGTAGACATTATGACCATAAAATACTTTTATGAAGGAAGAATAGGAAATAGACAACAGAAACAAAAAAATTCCCTACAGTTGTACAAAAATACTTAAAGGAAATAATGTCATGTCACAATGAAAGATAAAAAAATTACTATTAGGATTCATAAGAGGCACATTTCATTCTTGAATTCTAAGGGAAAAGATTTTTTAAAGCATCTAAAGCTTTATTGCTGCAGATATATATTTAGTTCCTTTTGGGCACTTGTGAAGAATCTTCGGTTTATTTAAGAATAATTTAGGACAAACTGAAAAAAAACCACACTATATCACTCAAAAATAAGGGAAAAACATGCTGGCACTAATGACCAGAGGACCAACTCATAAGTTTGATTTGATTAAGAATTGCTTATTGGCATTTTAAAGGCAGGTCATCAGCCTTGTCCAGTCAGCCTTGTCTGGTCAACCATTGGAGAATTTTGAAGCTATACAAAACGTGTCATTTCATCAAGAATTTAGAAAGCCCCTTGATAGAAAATGCTGTTTCCGGTAATGTACAAGATTGGACAATAGTATTGCTTTTTGAATGAGAAAGTCATATTGTAATGCGTGCAACGGCACAGAGAATTCAAGAAACATTTGTTTGCATCTACCATGCCAAAGGCACAGAGCTAAATTGGATAGACACAGAAATGGTCTCTGCCCTTAAGGAACTTGTTGCCAGTTGAAGGATGTCAATATATACAAAATAATCATACCCAAAGTTAAGTAACAACCATAAAGCTATGGACATTTCCAGGAATGTCTGACTTATTTTTATTCAGGTAGGAAGGATAGCAGGGAGGTATAATAAAATTAGACCTAAAAAATGTATAGATTTCTACAATGGAAAGACTATCACAGGCAATAGGCAAATTTGAAGGGAAATATGGAAATGGTAGTGGGTGAGGAGGGAACCATGGGCAAGAGGAAGTGGCAGATGTTTCCAAAGTTTCTAGACTGCGTGACTAAAAGGATTGGGAAGCCATTAACTAAAGTGAGAAATATGAAAGAAGGCAGGATGAAATATTATAAACTGTTTTGAACACATTGTTGAGTTTAAAGGGCTGGCAGGACATCTACACAGCAATGAACAAGAGTCAAGTAGAAATAGGAATCTGGACTAGGGAAAGGTCAGGTCCTGACATTTGATTCATTCACATACAAGTCATTGTTTGAGTCATGGAGATAAATAAGATTTTTCAGGTAAAACAATTGTAGGGAGCCGGAGGCTTGCAGGAAGGGTTAAGCCTGAAAGCTGGCAGGCTGACAGGCTCTCAGGCCTGGGTGAGCAGTGTGGGAAGGTTGGCCGCTGAGGAGAAAACCACCAACAGCCTTGAAAGCTACAGAGTGGAAGGCCATCCTATTAACAGTTTCTGCTTGTTATGTTTTGCTTTAACCCTGGGAAGGATGCTTCCCTATACCTTATGGAAAACCCCTGGGGAGGTGTTCCCTGGGAGGAGGGGACTATTCCCTCAAGTTTCCAAAACCCCCCTACCTAAGGAAAGTTACTTTTGCTATAAAAGCTGTGTATAAACAATAAACGGAGCCACTCTCTGCTATCAGCAGTGGGTGGACCTCCTGTTCCCAGCTTTCGTCTCTAGTCTCTTTCTTTTCCAGCCTCCCACCCAATCCTCTCAGGTACCCTCCTGGTAGACTCCTGGCTGACGAGTCAGGAGTGCTCGTTTGATGTGCAGGTCACATCAAACAATAAAAAGAAAAAAGAAAATTGGTAAAATCAAGGGCAAAATCTTGATGATCACCTCTTTTTACAATCTATTCAAAGAAGGATCGAGACCAATAAGACCAGAACATATGAGAGATCCAGAAGAAAACAATAATCTAGAAGCCAGAGAGAAAGACAATTTCAAGAATGAATTGGTGGCTCAACACTCCAAATACTACAAAGAGGTTTTATGGGATAAAGATCAAAGATGGATCACTGTTTAAGACACTTTTTTTTTTCAACACAAGCTTCCTTTTAAAATTGCAAAATTGGATGTAAATATAGTTTCAGATATTTTCTCTGTAAACTCAGATATGGGCCTAATTTGTGTTCTGCTCCCAGGATCTCTAAGTAAAGAGGAAGAGAAAATTGAGGGAATTATTTGGATAATTTCAATTTACAACCATTTGGCTGTAATTAGCCAATTAATTGACAGTTTTATTAGAGTTTACCCAAATATAGCAGGCAAAGGTATTTAATCCTTCAATTTTTGTTATGTTTTATCAATGGAGAACAGCCACTTCAAGTCATTCTGTTTTTTAGAAATGTATCACTCAGTAACAGATTTTTGCCTTTGACTTGATCATTTCCTTATTAAGAGGAAATAATTAGCATGTATATTTTGAGGGACAACTATACATCAACACAAAATTATGTCACAAATATATCTACCCTTGAGTACTTTATAACATAATTAGTAAAATGAGCTATAATCTAATTAGGGAAAGAAAACTAGCATGTATCAAAGAAAGTCTTAAAGAAGCACTAGAATTACTTGGTGCCTTGAGGGAAGAGGAAAAAATAATCAAGACAAAGGATCATCTCAGAAAGAGGGATAAAAGTGGTAGGAATTACAATATTGTGCTGTGAGGTAATGCTAAATCTGCCTAGATATGGCAAAAGATAGGGGACATGGATTGGATAGGGAGCAAAATAAGGTGGAATATTTATAGGTAAGATCACCTTGTTGATGGCCTCAAAAGTCTCCAAGGGAGGTTTGATTTAATGCTATAGAATAAAGATCCTATTGATTGCTTTTTAAGTACTATACTGTCCATTAAAATCATTGTTTTGTAGGGTGGCTTCAGTCCTAGAGGGAAGTGATAGCTCAGACAGAAAGAGTAGAAAGCAGATTATTGTAGTCATGCCTAAATAGTATGGTTGTAACTAAATTGTAATGATTGAGAGGACAAATATAAAATATATTTGAAAGTAAAGTAAATGGAACTTTTGCTAAATTTGAATGATGCTTATCAAAACAGGGAAGTTGAGAAGAAAGCTGGTTTGAGAACAGGAGATTATAGCTTTAGAAGCCTACATGTGCTTGCCCCAGATCCTCTATCAGCGGTTCTCAACCTGTGGGTCGCGACCCATTTGGGGGTCAAACGACCCTTTCACAGGGGTCGCCTAAGACCATCAGAAAACAAAAAGATATTTACATGACGATTCATAACAGTAGCAAAATTACAGTTATAGAGTAGCAACGAAAATAATTTTATGGTTGGGGGTCACTACAACATGAGGAACTGTATTAAGGGGTCACGGCATTAGGAAGGTTGAGAACCGCTGCTCTAGGTCCTTATAGTAGGCACAATGCTAAGATGACCGCCAATGATCCTTGCCCTTGTAGTCTCCTCACCTTGAGTCTGGGCAGAACATACTCGTATGAATAGGATGAAATACCACTCTTGTGATTATGTTACCTCATAGTATCAAAAGGTATTATCATAGATTTAATTAAGATTACAAATCAGCCCATTCTTGGGTTAAGCAAACAGGAGATTATCTGGTTGGATCTCATCTAATCACATGAGCTGTTTAAAAGCAGGGAGCTTTCTCTGGTTGGTAACAGTAGAGGCATTTGGAGAGATCTGAAGCATGAGAGGATCTATGTTGCTGAGATGGAGGGGGTCATGGGAGAAGAATATGACATCTAAGGTGCTGAGAGCAGCCCTGGCAGATAGATAGCAAGAAAATGGGGACTTCAGTCCTATAGCTACTACCTGAAACTGAACTCTGTCAACAAGGGAAATGAGCTTAGTAAAGGACTCCATGCTTCAGATGAGAATACTGTCAGTTGACAGCTTGACTTAGGTCTGAGCAGAGTATCCAGCCACATTTTGTCACACTTCTGACTTACAGAATTTGTGTAATATAATAAATGGCTGTGGTAATTTGTTATGCAGCAATAGAAAACTAATGCGGCTGTAGAAATATAAGATTCTTGGGATCCTAAAATGATTGCGTTTTTCAAATATTTCCAAGCTTGATACAGAAAAGAAATGCTTAGCTCTCACCATCTAAGATAATTAAAATCAACTAAAATCATTAACTACCCAAACTGGAGAATAAACCTAGGCTTCCGTGGAACATCCATTCACAAGAAAATGCTCACTGAATTAGAAACCCAAAATTAGTCTTAAGAGAAAATTTGGTTCAGCTACTTGTCTCTAAGTGCATAAATAATTGTAGAGGGAAGGCTGTATCTGTGTCTTTTCTTAAAATTTAACCAGATGGAACGATGCTTTCAAAGCTTATTCAAGCATATGAAAATGCTACCTAATATCTAAATGCAATTTCTGTCAGTTAAATTTAACTACCACAGCCCTAGAAGATTATTTGTCAGGATTTACTCTGTGAGAAAAAACCATATATTTAAAAGAAAATTTTGTCAAAGTAAAGACAGGAACTGGTTTCTAGTCATGGCTCATACTACTTATTTACGTGAACTTAGAAAAGTCAGTTACCTGAAAAGGCTTAATTTCTTGATCTCTGAAATAATGATAATGATTATCATGATGATAAAGAAGTACCGTATTTGCCGGCGTATAAGACGACTGGGCGTATAAGACGACCCCCTAACATTTCCACTCAAAATACAGAGTTTGTTATATACTCGCCGT
>NW_017731544.1:735175-741292 GCF_001890085.2 Hipposideros armiger | reverse complement strand
TCTATCCCTGAGGCCATATTGTAGTTACCAATTTGTATTGTCTCATCCCTTCCCCTTCTCCTTCATCCCCACCCCCTCCCAACTAGCAACCCTCAATTTTTCCTCTGTGTCTCTGAGACTATTTCTATTTACATTTCTCATTTATTCAGTTTTTTAGATTCCACATATAAGTGAGATCATACAGTATTTGTGTTTCTCTGACTTATTTCACTTAGCATAATGTTCTCTGATTAATAGTTTTAAAGTCAAGGTGGTGCACACTGAGAGTGGATTCTGAATTTCCAGCTAGTGAGAGGTTTCTCAGGTAGAGACAGATAAAAACAAGGAACAAATGAATAGACGAAAAACAAATGGATCACAAAAAAGTATGTTACCTCCTAATCACATTTTAAACTGATAGCTTTATTATATGGAATCTCTTATCTATGTAGACAATAATAGCCTATTTGTAGCTATACTGAGAACTCTTTAGAAAACCATGAAATTGAGTAAGTAACATTTTAGTGCCTAAAACAGGCATTGTAATTGATTGAATTGTAAAACATTAAACAATTCCATTGAATTCTATTTGAAAATGTTAAGGTGATCCTCCAAGATATAAAGATACCTTCACTAATATAAATTATGAACTAAAAGTACATATGGCTTAATGATTTTATTTTAGGAGATGAAGAATATGCATTTTCAATTTATATTTTTCATGTACAGTAATGTATTTTTCCATTCCTTTTCCTTATGAGAGACATAATGACAAATAATTCCAAAGAAGGTATAACATCATTGATGGGAGGTCTGTCAAATGGCTAATTATCTCCAGGAACAGCCCTGGATAATGTCTTATCAATGACATTATCTTCCCTTAAAGATGCCATTCATGTAAGAAATGGTTAAAATAATAAATGCAGAACTGATTTCATGTTTTTCTAAAAGGCATGAGGAATCTGATTAAATAAACATACAAACATTAGGTTGCTTTAAAAACTTTATATTTGGGCCAGCTGAGTGGCANGAGGCCACTATGGCACGGGGCAAGCACTATGGGCAGTCTATCTGAAGTGTACCTGGCGTATAAGACGACCCCCCACTTGGAGGCATATTTTTCAGTGCCAAAAAATCGTCTTATACGCCGGCAAATACGGTAGGTCATGATGATGATAACAGTTAAAAATGTATTAGGTAGTTATAGTTATATTATTATATCCATATGCTCACTTCATTCTCAAATCAATATTATGAGGTAAATATTAATCACTTCATTTTGTATAAGGGATATTACACGTTAAGAGACTGAGTATCCTGTCCAAGATAACAAAGCTATTAAATATGTAGCTTAAATTTAAACCCAAGTCTCTGACTCCAACACCACACTCTTAGCCACTGTGCTTTTCTGACTCACCTATTTATGATGTTGTGAGGGTTGACTACAATAATGTATGTGAGATAACACTGAACTTTTTTCAATGTTATTATATTTAAAAGATGATAGCCCAGTTATTCTTTAGACTTCCTTCTCCCAGTTGTTTAACAAGTAGTCAAAGATAAAGCTACTACTAATCATCTCACTCATGAATAGTTGGGGAAATTTTCTTTCAAATTATAAAACTTATTTTTTTAATTAGAGATGGTGTGTTTAATGTACAAAACCATACTTCTCATTGGTAATAATTTTCTATGCTTTTTTTGGTACATTAAGTGATGAAAGAGTCATTCACTCTGAAGCTGGGCATGTGCTGGTGCAGGAACAGGAATATCTGATTTGGCCCAATGGGGAATTGGAGAGTATCATTCATAACTTGGTGAATTGAGAAGATTTTCAAAAACTATCATATTATGATGCATTTTTAAAACATTTAAAGGATCTGAAGGCCTGTTAGTCTTTGTTAGGAAGTTTTCAAAGAGAGGGCTTTCTTTTTCTCTTAATATAAAATTTGTATGAATTAAACTTACCCACTTTAAAGCTATAAATTTCAGGGTCTACTGACCTCATTCTTTAGAATTTCGGTTAAGGCACTTAGCTCTCTAACGCCCTCAATTTCCTTATCTAAGGATAGGGGCCTCTATGTGACTTTCTGCCTCTCTTTTAAGGTTAGGGATTTTAGAAGATCAAAGGCTAGTTCTTTCCCCTTTTGTTTTTCATTTTCACTGTAAGATTTTAGTACCCTTTTCTGGTGCATGGATCCTTTGACCTTTATGAAACCACATGAATTTAACTGCATGTTTGGTAACAAGATGTTGGAACTGCATGAGCCCAATAAGCACTATTACAGTACACTGGATGAGAACCTCTCCAAAACGTCAAAACCTCCATGCTTCTTATGCTTGTGATAAAAGTTCAAATTGCTCATATTGGACATGTGAGACCATAACGTTGGTGCTGCTTGGCGGAAACTCTTCCTACATTATTTCCCTACCAGACCCCAGAAGGACGACTACTAAGAAGAAATGAGATGTGTAGGAGGGGGGAGTGGAGAATGCTGCCAGAGTTAAAGCTTGACTACAGAACAATATAAAATACAGACAGGAAAAAATAATGTGAAAAGAAAATTAGTTGTTTAAATCACTTCTTTCTAGTACTTAAATATATGACTCTTGATCCTGGAAGAGGTTTCTGAATCTATCTTTCCAATGCTTTAATCCATTCTTTGCTTTTCCAGATAAGCCATGACTAGATTGCTGTGCACATGCTTGTGCCAAATTTCAAATTCTTCGACGTTTATACTTGTTAGGAAAACACATCATTTTAAACTTTTCTAGCAATAGCCTTGTTTGTAGAGGTGCAGTAATGGACTTTTAGCAAATACTGAACCCCAATTAGCTAAAAATTAAGACACCAAATAAAGGTTTTAGAGAGTTTCCTGGATATTCAAACATAAAAATCTTTTACATCAAGTTGATAAAGTGAGTATCTTTGTTAACCACTCCAAATCCCGCTAATGTTTAAATGAAGATCTACAAAAGGAAATAAATCCATAATAGCAATGAGAACATGAGAGAAAAGGAGATTTTGATGCATGTCCAGGGAAGAAGATACTGGATATGGACATAGATGACACACAGGGTGAAGGAAGCAGGAGCTTAGGTACACAAAGGTTCAGCAGAGAGGCCTTCATTCCAGGGACAGTACAAAAAGGCTCAGAGCTAGGAGAAGGCATGTACGAAAAGCAGGAGGGGAAGTGCAATGAAAATACGACTGGTAGAGCTCTCTTTATTCTCCTCTCTTACTACCCGTGGCTTTGGGCAACTGTTTGAGTATGAAAACAGAGAATGTACCTGGCCTTGGTACTGGTTGCACGGCCTTCCACTTGAACAGATTTCATGTCATCACCTTAATTGCATGGACCAGTCATATCATTGGATTCTTCAGTAAACCATTTTTAAAAATATCACACACAGTTTAAAACCATTAGTGGGTTTACATATGTTGGAGTCAATCAATAGACAAACCATGGAAGGCAATTGCAGAAATTTGGGACAATCACAGGTATGTGGAAATTAAACAGCACACTTGTAAATAGCCAATGGGTCCAAGAATAAATTGCAAGGAAAATTAGAAAATATGTATTATAAAATAAATGAAACAAAACACAACTAATTAAAACTTACGGGGTGTATTTTTTAGAGGGATAGATCTATAACTGCCTATATTAAAAAAAAGATATCAAATAACTTAACCTTATACCTTAAGAAATTAGAAAACAAGAGCAAGCTAAAACCAAAGCACAAAATAGAGAAAATTGTTGAGAAAGACAGTCATGTGCATGCAGTCTTGGACCTACACAGACACATGCACATAGCTGCATAAGAATAGGCTGTGGGCCTGAACACTTGCTTACTAAGAGATAAAGAGCCGTCACAGCCTGTGTTGGATTAATCATCCTGCATGAGAATACCTTCCTTGTTTCAGATTCAACGTGGATTTCTTTGTTCTGCTTAAGCATGTGTATCATATAGCACCTGGCCAGTCCCACTACTATATTTTTCCCCTGAAAGGAAGGAGACAGAGTCCTTCATTTTGGGGTACAAAGGGGTGCATGCAGAACATTTGTTCTGTACTGGCTGCTGAAAGAAACCTGCTGGCAACAGGGAAACAAATAGGAGGCTGATGGCCACTCCTGAATCTGGTCTTGTTCTGTCTCTTCTCTATGTGAGTAAAACATTGTTCCATTCAGTGCTTGTCTGCACTGTGTTTTCCTTGGTGACTGATACCAAGAAGCAGTGTATGGAAGTGTTCAAACTACTACTCCTGATACTAAGCAACAGATGCCATTTGCTCAACAGAAATAATAAAGACTAATACAGAGATAAATAAGGAGAGAATAAAAGAACAATAGAACCAACAAAACATAAAATTTTTTTGAAAGGATCGACAAAAATTAACAAATCTTTAGCTAGATGAACCAAGGGGAAAAATAGATTCAAGTTACTTATAAAAGAGGAAACATCACTGCTGACCTTGCGGAAACAGAAAAGATCATAAGTGAATACTATAAACAACTGTATTGCCAACAAATTAGATAACCTAAGTGCAACGACCTTTTTCCTGGAAAGACACAAATTATTGGTACTAAATCAAGAGTACATGGCAAATCTAAATAAACCCATAACAAATAAAGAGATAAAATTATTAATTTAAAACCTCTCCACAAATAATAGCCCATGTGCAGGTGACTTTTACTAGTAAATTCTACCCAATATTTAAAGAAGAATTAGCATCAATCCTTCACACTCTACTCCAAAAATAGAAGATAAATTAATACTTCCCAATTCATTCTGAGGCCAGCTTACCCTGGTACCAAACCAAGACAAAGATACCACAAGAAAAGGAAATTACGCAACAATACTTCTTATGAATATAGATGCAAAACCTCTCAACAAAATACTGATGACCAAAATTCAGCAACATATAAAAGGATCATACACAACAGTCAACTAGAATTTATACCAAGAATGGAAAAATTGATTTAACATGAAAATCAGTCAATATGACTACTTCTCAACAAGCAATCTTCACAAAGCTGATATTTTTCTTTTGCTTGTTTGCTTTTCATTTATTTATCATTGACTCTCCCCACAACACATATTTTGGACGCATACTGCTTGGTTTCTATTTCCAGGTCTGTCACTTTGGGGACAATTTATATTATCTTTATATAACTCATAGAATTGCTGAGAGGCTTAAATGTGGTAATGTTTCTAGAATGCTTAAAAATGTGAGTAGCTTTAGTATATGCGAGTTATTTATTTTGGATTCTTTTAGGGAATATCCGTATACATGATAAAATTCAGGATTATTTTTATATATTTAAACCACCTCTATATTTTTCTCCTTTTTGTGGGTTTTATGGTATCTAGAAAAACATCTGTTTTGTCACATTTCTGTGGTTCCTGAGTACTTTGGTCCTTCTGATGCATATACACACATAAGCTATCTAAATAACAAAGGTTACCCATGTTGCCATTCACTTCCCTTGCAACGGTGAGGCGGGACATCTCCACTCTCCTTATGCACGCCCTTACATCACCCCATCAATGTTATTCCTATCTAAGGGATCTCTGAGTAGCCTTTCCCATTTCATTCCACATCACTCAAACACTCCCCCCATCTCAGAAACACTGTCATGTTCTCCTGAGAGCCCCAAAGTTAAGAGAACAGATTTTGAGGGGGATAGAACTGCTGATGGGTCATTCTGAAGGTAACAGCATAACATTCATATTTGTGGTTGGTGAGAAAAATAGACGCCATAGGGTGAAGCGTGATTAATAGTTTTGTTTTTTTATCCCCTTAACCTTCATTTTTATTTATTATTATTAGTTTCAGGTGTATAGCACAATGTGATAGTTATCCTTTTCACCCCTCACAAAATAATAACACCTCTCCCCCCCATCCACTGCCCTCCCACCCCTGATATCGTACTTATCTATTACAATTCCATTGACTCCATTCCCACTCTCTACTCCACATCCCGTGACTATATGTGTATATAATTATAGTTGACATACAATATTATTCAACATCGGCTTCAGAAATACAGTGCGATGGTCAGGCCTCTACACCGACTATGAAGTGGTCTCCCTAACAAGACATGAGTCCATCTGGCCCCCTAAAAAATATTTACA
>NW_017731544.1:702819-733730 GCF_001890085.2 Hipposideros armiger | reverse complement strand
TTTAGGTAAAAACAACTCTGGATTTATTCTACCATATCATTAACTTTCCAAAATAAGTATTATCTATTTCAAACACCAGCTTATTTAAATTGAATGTAAATGTTGTTATAAATGCCACTATCTTTGTGTGACATAGCAAAAGAAAAGTTACAGCCTTATAAAAAGCACAATTTCAATAAAGAATTATTGCATAAAAAATAGCACAGGGATTAACACAAATTTTGGTCAAGACAGACTTTCTTGTTTAGCTTCCATTCTTAAAGGTAACTGCTTCATTTAGCAAGATAGCAATATTAAAAATTAATCTCATGCCATGAAAATGGTGGTATATCATATGAATTTAACTGCTATAAAATTATACAATGTGGAATACAAGCCATGTGAAATTTATACTTTGGTGGCTTAGCACAAAGATATTCGTATCTAATGATTACTTCTGTACCTGAGACAAGATACCTCCCTCATTTCTTTCAAACATGATGCAACAGAAATGAACAGACTACTCTGTTCTTCTGGTTTTAATGAACAAAGGATCCCTGAACAAGTCACAATTCTGTTTCAGTTTTCTACTTCCTGCCAAATGAAAAGCGTTTTTCTCTCTGTATTACAGTTCCCTGAAACAAACAGATAAATGAGTATATGAGTATATTCATATCACCACTACAAATTTATAGAAACTGGAATACACACACTTACATCCACATTGCAAAGAGTGTGTGTGTGTGCAGAAAAATCTGTGGTATGATTCAAATTTTAGAATGTTGAATATAGTCAGTATAACATTTTTTCTCCTTACTATCAAGACAGAGCTTATCTTTTGCATAAAAAGTGTTCAGGAAGAGCTCTGGAGAAGTTTGCTCACACCTATATTAATCCTTACAGGTTTTTCATTTACAGAAAACTCACATGGATTTTCTTTTAATAGCAAGAACATTGTCTGTTTACATTCCATTTCATTAAACAAGGTAATTTTCAACTTTGAACCAAGGTCATTATCTTGTAATTCCTACCAAATCAATACAGAGTTACAATAAGATGAATTTTACAGGGTGCCAAGTTAAAAACAAAAACAAAAACAAAAGCTCCACCAGAACTTGAATCGGAGGGGCATCCTGACTTGCTTTCCATTGAGTTTCACTCAAATGCTTTGTTCCAAACTCCATTCAAAATGTGGGCACATGTAAAGGTTTTTCAGAGTCCTACTTTTCAATTTACTATTCAACTGGGAAAGTTACAATGGCTTTCTTTACCACTTAAATGTCATAATATCAACGAACACCACAGTACCTTCATCAACGTTCCTGTTATTAAGTTGGACTGCTTCCTTAAGCTTTATGTTTTTTAACATGACTTTTCCCCATAACAATACTACTCATAAGTATCCACAGCATCAAGTTTTTTTAATATAAACCTTTAAGTAACAAAAGGCTAAATCCTCAATATCAAAAAGCTTTCTGTCTATTATGCCAAAAGTCTAGAATTTTGGTGTTATCAATACCAAAATTTTCAAATTTTTTTGCACTTTCTACATTATAGTTTCATATTTTGGGCCAAGTAGCATGAAAGATTAGTTTTTGAGTTAGGCAGACCTATGTCTAAATCTCAACTCTACTATTTACTAATCATGTGATAATAAGTTATTTATTCTGTTTGAGCCTTAGCTTCTTCATCTGTGACACAGAAATAATAGCTCTATAACATAAGAGGTGCTCCATAAATGATCACTGTTTTATTAATATTTTTTTATTTTAATTGATATATATTTTTTAAATTATATTTTAAGATGTACCAAATATACAATATAATTTTCCTTTACTAATCAAAAATATATTAAAAAGTCCAAGAGAAACTATTAAGGACTCGATTTATTCAATTAATGGAGATACTAGCAGAAGAAGAAATATGCTATATAAAGCCTAACATGCAACTCATAATTACAAACTGGGATATTTTAAAACCAGGTTGTTAAATTTTTTTCTCCCTGTTTACTTGTGGAGTCTGATTAAGATGTTTAACCTCAAGATTTTTGCCCATCTGCCTTTCCTTCCACTGCCAGAATGATTTACATATGGTTACTCACTGTAAAAAAATCTAGTGGGGGGTCAGGAGGGATGGAAGGTGGTTTAAAAAAACTAAAATAATCTCTATCCATAAAAAGATATTTGTCTTTTTTCCTTCTAACTTGCATAGTCTGAACTACATGTTGTCATGGCACATAATGATCATCAAAGTACCCAGCTTTAAAATGATTTCACTCTGAAGAGTATTTTTCCCAAATATCAAGTAATAAATACTGTGCCGTTTTTTGTTTTTGTATTTACTGTAGGAGCTAATAATAGATTATATGACCAATGGATTAAAAATAAAGCATACTGGAAAATGCCTAGAACATGAAAAGTTCTTTACTACTAAGAACATTTTGGTCAGCACCCTTTAGGTACAATCTCTTTTGATATCACTTGGCTTCTTATTTAACATTAAAAGAGTCTTTCCACTTTTGCACCTGATGGCTGAAGTAAGCTTTGAGAAAAAGTTTAGACCCCTCTGAGCCAGGAGACAAGCCAGAAAATCATAAGTGATCTGTAAGGCACAATCTCGTAGGAATTACTATTGTAAATGCAGTGGTGACCACGAATTGCCTAGGAGCACTCTTTCTTACCTTCTCTAACCTGCTGATATTTGTGGGATTATTTTGGTGGCTACGTCGGGTCTTCTGGGTAGAAGAGCTATGTGCAATGGAAGACAGACACTAGGGCTACCACCAGTCCCTACCTTGGGACTGACTACAAGGGAGCAAAAGGGGTGGTGTCCACAGACAGTTCTGGCCAGTGAAACAACCAGCATAATCTAGCTGAGGTAGCTTTCCACACAACTGTCTAAATGTTCTCAAATGTCATGTGCTTCTTTAATCATTTTCATGGTAGTTTTTTTAAACTATCTGTTCCTAACTGAAAATT
Source organism: Hipposideros armiger (assembly GCF_001890085.2). NCBI lineage: Eukaryota > Metazoa > Chordata > Mammalia > Chiroptera > Hipposideridae > Hipposideros > Hipposideros armiger. The sequence continues at coordinate 730,773 of NW_017731544.1, read as the reverse complement.
ATTTCATAAACTAACGGGTTTCATTCTTCACTTCATCAGATAGTAGTAGGACTAAATATGGGCCTGAGTATAAACAATTTAATAATGAGTTTTTAGTATAGATTTAGTTTTGAGTGTTTTTTTCTCTAACTCAAAGAACTAATTGTAGCTCTAAGAAGGAAATGTTACTTTTTAAAATGTGGCCAATGTTATTTTTTAATCTTGCAATGATAAGTAGGCACAGAAATATTTAGGTAAAGTGTCCATTTCAGTAAATCCCATGATTTGTAATTCTTTGAAGTACATACTTAATTGCATATTGATTATAGAGCAACTAAGGTTGGAAAAGTCTTGTATAACTGTTACCCACAGTTATCCTAATCGTAATTGTCACCTCCAAACATCAATACACTTTGACATCGCTCGCTGATAGAAATTAATAATTTCTTAGATTCCTAGAATGCCTTGAGATATAAGAAAGGCAGTTAGCTGCACAGTGAAAAAAACATGGATTATAAGGACTCACAAACTGTTTTGAATCCTGACTCCACCACTTAATCACTTTTTAATATAGACAAGTTTTTGAGCTGACATTGTTTCCTCATCTTAAAACTGGGATTATAACAACTACATCATGGCTTATTGCAAAGGGTGAGAAAATTTGTGTAACTCACTGAGCATATTGTAAGGGACACATATTGTAGGTTGCCGTATTATAGGGTTGTAGGAAATGTCATGACATATTTTGTCTATGTTTTTCAAAGGTCATTTATTTATATAAAAAACAAAGATCAATCGATGATATATTGCTTGTTTGGTTCGATAACCTTTTGCCATCTTTTAGTGAGCTTCATAATTCCTCATTCACAGAAGGACCTGTCTTTATTTGTGAAAAACTGAACAAGGTACTGATTTACAGCCTCTTCTGAATTGAACGTTATACCACGCAAGGGGTTTTCAAGAGAGTGAAACAAGTGGAAGTCTGATGGCGCAAGGTCAGGCAAGTATGGTCAGTGTGGCAACTCATCCCATTCAAGCTCCAGTAATTTTTGATGGGTGATCAAACTTGTGTGTGGTCTCGCATTGCCACGATGGAACACAACTCCTTTATAATTAACAAGCTCTGGATGTTTCTGGATGATGGATTTGTTCAAACTTTCCAATTGCCAACAGTACACATTCGACTTGATTGTTTGGTTCCTTGGTAGGAGCTCCAAAAACATGACACCTTTAAAATCCCATCACACTGAGAGCATAACCTTCCTCTGATGAATGTGTGCTTTTGATGTCCTTTGAGGCGAATCATCACGTTGGGGCCAAGACTGTTTGCGCACCACTTTGTTGTAAACAATCCACTTCTCATCACCAGTTATCAGTCGCTTCAAAAAAGGATCATTTTCCTCACGTTTAACACGTTAAGCACCATGTCAGTCATCGGTGACTGACACTATACTTTCAGTTAGGACCGCATCAGTCACCGGTGACTGACGATATACAATTTTAAAAATTATATTCTTCTATTAGGAAAACTAATTTCATTTGAACCGCTTTCACACATTTCTTCTACTGACATTGTCACTGTTACGGGTAAAGAAAAATTTTTTAAACTGCACTGGAACACGAACCACAGAAAACTGACTAAAGAGAAAGCATATCGGTGAAATCGGATATCGCAGGCTAAACGGAAAGGAAGACAAAACAGGCATGGTGCTTAACATGTTAATGAGGATATCACAGATGTTTTATACATGCCATCAAATGAATTTCTTTGAGTTCATGCGGAACCCAAATATCGAGCTTGCTTATGTATCCCAGCTTCTTCAGGTTATCGTGAACATTTGGATGATGGATGTTCAGTGTTTCTGCGATCTCTCTTGTCATGTAATGTGGGTTTGACTCGATCAGTGCCTTTATTTTGCATCATCAACCTCAGTGGGCCTCCCTGACCGAGGAGCATCGTTGAGATCAAAATCACCAGCATGGAATTTCGTGAACCATTGTTGGCACTGACGTTCTTGTAGAGAATTCTCACTGTAAACTTTACGCAACTTTTCACAAGCTTGACATGCGTTCTTCCCTTTATGGAAATAAAACAGTAAAATATGGCAAACATGCACAGTTTGGTCTTCCATCTTCAACTTGTTGTAAAATCTCCAAAACTCAATTAAATCTCTCCATTTTTTTTTAGAATTAAGCTAGAACTGTCAGCTGTCAAATGACATAGCAATAATATAGATGCAAATGACTCTAGTAATTCCAAAAATGAACTAGTGCCATCTGTTGCAAAAATGCGTCATGACTTTTCCAACAACCCAATACATAACTAGAACATTTAAGATAAGGCTTGCCACCTCATTGTAAGACAGGGTCAGTCCATTAGGAGAGCAGCTCCACTTCACATGTAATTTAGTAAGAAACGAGGACTTGGAAATGCTATGGGGCTAACAGAATACCAACACAAAAAGTGAAGCATATTTTTATTCAAATGTTTTATCCACAAAGACAGAACTATAACACAAGTCACATATGCAAAATTTAATTTTCTAGTAGCCACATTAAAAAAGTGAAAAGAAAAAAGGTGACATTGATTATAATATATTCAGCCCAATCGATCGAAAATATTTTCATTATAACATATATAAAATTATGAATATTTTACCTTTTTTTCTTACTAAATCCTCGATATTCACTGTGTACTATTCATATATATATAACATTTATATATACAGTCATGCTTAGTGCACATCTCAACTCAGACTAGCAGTATTTCACATACTCAGTGGCCATATGTAGTTAGTGGCTTCCCTATTGGAAAATGCAGGCTAATGAAACATCTGGATGAGTGGGCTGAATTTCTCAATATTCATCTCAGTGTTCCAGCAGCCTGGGGGCAAGCCACTGCTACAAGTTTTCTAATTCTGTGACTTTTACATATGATTCTCAAGGAAATCTATCTTCTCCCTTGAGACGCCTAAAAGAAACATTGACTATTGAATTTGAAAAGCTTTTCAAGGTAAAATATAATTACAAATGTTTTGAACTCATCTTTAATGTCTCTTCAAAAGAGTCTAAATAAATATAGATTCTTTCATCTAACAAGGTTGATTTTTTCCTCTGGTAAGAGTTTAAATAAAAGAAATGTCAGAACACTCTAATCTTTTTTTCCCTGGTGATGCTTTAATGTTAAAAGTGTTTCCCTAGAATACACACCATATGTCATCAGGGAAGAAGAAAAAAATGTTTCATAAGTGAATAAAACTTGATATTCAGCCAAATGAGCTACAAGTCTTTCAAACCATTGAAATAAATATAGAACAGCCATTATTCAATGAGGCCATGTCTGTTCATATATTATAGACAGTAATTGCCTAAGTTACCAAGAACGAATGTCAAATCAAAAATATAAACACGTATGCATTTTTTAAAACCTAATGGAATAAACAGGGAGTTTCTTTTATGCTTTGGAAGGGTATGTACTGCCTAGTATGAAATATTACACGATGATGCATTTTGTCCATAAATACCTACCTAATGTTTTAGTACCCACTGAGTTAAATTACCAGCTAAACTGAAATAAGAAAATGTATAGGAAAAAAAGGCAACTAAGTTTCCATCATGAAAAAATAGTAATACTCAAACTATTTTTAATACATGTAATTTATTTTTTATTCATTTTCCCCCAATTTTATAGATATCATTAACAAAAAAATGTATACTTATGGTATACAATATGATGTTTTGATATATATATATACATATTGTGAAATGATTACCACAATCAAACTAATTAACAAATTCATACCTCACAGTTTTCTTTTTGAGAGTGTGTGTGTGTGTGTGTGTGTGTGTATTTGTGTGTGGTGAGAACATTTAAAATCTATTCTCTTAGCAAATTTCAAGTATACAATACAATTAACTCTAGTCATCAGCTGTACATTCGCTCCCCAGAACTTATTCATTCTGCATAACTGAAAATTTGTACCCTTTGATCAACACTTCCCATTTCAAATTAGGTTTTATCTTTCCATGAGAGTAATAAATATAAGTAATCTCCAGGATTTCTGAATCTGCTTATTTTAAAGATATGGGATATACATTATTCTAAGGAAGATTTATGAAAACTAACAAAGTTATGACTAAACAGCAAGTTGAGAAATATTATGGCAGGAATAATTTTGGCTCAACCCCAAAGCATATGTCCACAATATATATTTTATTTAAAATAGAAACACCATATTTTCTAATGAATTTCCTCCTTATTGTATATTAGATCTCCTTGTTCTGGGAAGAAAATGTAAAACAAAAAATTTCTGCTGCATAAAGTTTAATTTCATCAAGTAGAACCAGGGACCTGGGAATCGAGTGGTACCTAGGTCGAATGGAGTAGCTGATTTGGGAAAGGAAAAATCCTCATCGATGTGCAACATCTTCTTGGCCCTCTTCTGTACCCAAGTGATGCGGTCTCTTAAGTGACCTAGTGCATGGGCTATGTGAGGATTCAGTGAAGTAGCATGTGTATAAGCACCTAGTATATCATAGATATTTCAAAAATTCTTTTTTCCTTTATGTGAGGTAAGGTTAACTAGGATGGATAGAAATCATTTACTAGGGGCAGCAGGGACCCAGTTACAGACCCGGAAAAGGGGAGAGAGAGACTAAGCATAGAATCGGGCTACTTCTCTAATAATATCCAAGTTATAAACCCTTTTGAAAAAAGACTTAAAACAAAATTATCATCACATACATGGACTGGTAAAATCAATAGCCTGTAGAAAAATTGTGCATTTTTTAAGCTAGTGAAAATGCTTTAAGGGCATTGATTTTTTAAAATAGAAACATTTCTTTTATTACCCCAAATAACACTATTTTCAGAAGCAAAAATCAATGAAAATAAAAGCCTACGTTATTTTATACGTTTTAATTGTATCTGTAAATTCTTTTTGGGGTTTGTGACATCATACTAAATTCTAATGCATTATATTACTACTGGCCATAATTCTTGGTATAAAATCCAAGAATGCATAGTAATACAAGGCAGTAAAATTCTACATTGTATAAAACTACATCAAAATCCATATGAAATACCCATGTATTATTTATAAGAGTAATTTCATCTTGTGATTCTGATCAAATCACAAATAAGGAGATGAGGCCTAAAATGAAATTCAGCTTTATTGAAATATGTTATTGCATATTTTTTCCCTTTTTCATATTTAAAAGGTTAAAACATGACATTTTGGGGCCATATTTAATATTGACTATTTGGAAGTATAATAATGAGATTCCATATATCTGACCAACAGAGCTTTAAATACTGTAGGCTAGATGTAGTTGCAATTTAATAAAATATAGAAATCCAATTAAAAAATTCAGAAAAATGTTCCATTCTTTTCAAAATATATATGTAGTTAGCTTTATATATGTACATGCATGTATATATGAAATTTATATACAAACTGAGGTATATATAAACTACAAATATGCATCTTTATGTGTATGAGTATATGTATGTGTGCATGTGTACAGATACATGTATATATGTATATATATATTTGAAAATAAAGATTTTGCAAAACTGCTGAACACAAATGATGTTCCTAGCCAGTGTTTCCATTAATGTAAATCAAGTAATAAAGGACTGATATAAATATAATAATTTAATATAAAATGGCCTTGGGGATTGGAGGCATTGTCTGGATTGGCTTTCTAAGTCAGGTGATTGACAGCTCACTTCACTGACCAACAATCTGTAGGTATCATCAGTGCCTAGCAATGTATCCTCATCCTTAAATATGATTGTTTTTCAAAACTTATTTTTTTATATTAAAATTATTTTTAAATGCTCATAGAAAATTGCAGAAAAGCATGTAGTAAAAACCAAAATGACTCCTATAGTAATTTGATGGATGATTTTCCTGCCAGTTTCTTTTATTCTTTGGTTGTATTTAATGCCAGTATTTTCTCTATAGCTATGAGTGTGCGCACATGTGTGCATGCACTTGTGTGTGTTATGAAATTGTGACTTTGCCATGCCCAAGTTTGTATCCTGATTTTTCACTTAACTTGTTAAATTGTGTACATTTTTACCAGGAAACTTTAATAACCTTCATAAACCCTATCTTAAATAGTTGTGTAATATTCCATGACACAGATTTATTAAATTTGTTTGGTCTTGTTATTAGACTTTTAGTTGTTTCTAGATCCCAGTCAATATCTAGTGCTTTCTTCAGATATGCTCCTAAAAGCAGATAACAACTGAATCAAAGGGTATGACTATTTCATGTGTATTGTACATATTGTAAAATTTATTTCTTGGAAGGTTGATTCAGGTTATATTCCCCACTAGCAGTGTATGAGAGTGTCTATTTTGATCTTACCTAGTAGAAATATTTTTTTAAAATCTAGGCCAATTTCATACGTGAAAACAGTATCTTGTAGTTTTTATTTGAATTTCTGTGATCAATAATGAAGCATTTTATATGTTTAGTAATTTTTATGCATTTTGCCATAAACTTTTTCTAGTTTCATAATGTTTTTCTAATTGATTAATTCTTTACCTACTGAGAACATTAATGTTTGGGCAAATACCAGAATGTTCTAATTTAAATTAATCAGGTCAAATATGTGCCTCCCACCAACCCACACATACTCATCCTATTAAATAACGTTTGGCTAATCATTATACAGTATTATATGTCAATTATGCTTCAATTAAAATAATTTAAAAAGTTTTCACTTGTTTATTCCTTTCCTGTATTTTGACAGGTAAAATTATTTTACTTTTATTAAATTTATTGGGGTAACATTGGTTAATAAAATTAAATAGGCTTCAAGTGTACATTTCTATAATACATCATCTATATATCACATTGTGTGTTCACCACCCAGAGTCAGCTCTCCTTCCATCACCATATATTTGACCCCCTCTACCTACCCCCCTCCCCCTCTGGTAACCACTAAACTATTGTCTGTGTCTATTAGTTTCGGGTGGTTTGTCTTGCTAGTTTGTTGCCTTCAGTTTTATATCCCACATATAAGTGAAATCATACAGTTGTTGACTTTTCCTGTCTTGACTTATTTCACTTAGCATGATAATCTCAAGATCCATCCATGTTCGTCAGGTAATTTTATAAAAAGTAGGAAGGTAATGTCAGACACATACCATTTAAAACCATAGTTCAAAAATGCATTGGTTCCTAGACAACTGTACTTCAGACATCAGTGATTTTCTTTCTTTTCTAAAAATTATGATTTTTTTTCCGGTTACACTTAACATTAAATATTATTTTATATTAGTTTCAGGTGTACAGCACAGTGGTTAGACATTAATATCATTTATGCAGTGATCCCCCGATTAGGCTAGTACCCACCTGGCACTATATCTAAGAGTTGCAACACTATTGACTATATTCTCTATGCTGCACTTGGACTATAGTCCTCATGACTATTTGGTAACTACCAATTTGTACTTCTTAACCCCTTCACCTGTTTCACCCTGTGCCCTAATCTCCTTCCCTCTGGCAACCATCAGTTTGTTCTCTGTATCTATGAGTCTGTTTCTGATTTGTTTGTTCATTTATTTTGTTCTTTAAATTCCACATATAAGTGAGATCATATGGTACCTGTCTTCTCAGTCTGACTTATTTCATTTAGCATAATACCCTCTAGGTCCATGAATGTTGTCCCAAATGGTAAGATTTCATTCTGTTTTATGGTCAAGTAATATTCCATTTTATATATGTACCACATCTTCTTTATCCAATCATCTATTGATGGGCACTTGGGTTGCTTCCATTTCTCAGCTATTGTCAATAGTGCATCAATTAACATAGGGGTGCATGTATCTTTTCAAATTGGTGTTTTGGGTTTCTTTGGATAAATCCCCAGAAGTGGAATTCCTGGGTCATAAGGTAGTTCTAGTTTTAATTTTTTGAGGAAACTCCAAACCATTTTTCATAGTGGCTGCACCAATTTGCAACCCCACCAATGATGCATGAGGATTCCCTTTTCTCCACATTCTTGCAACACTTGTTGTTTGTTGATTTATTGATGATGTCCATTCTGACAGGTGTGAGGTGATAGTCACTGTGGTTTTAATTTGCATTTCTCTGATTATTACTGACATTGAGCATCTTTTCATATGTGCTCTTTGGGGAAATATCTACTCAGTTCCCTGCCCATTTTTTAATTGGATTGTTTGTTTGTTTGGTTGGGGTTTTTTGGTGTTGAGTTGTATGAGTTCTTTATAAATTTTGGATATTAACCTCTTATCAGAAGTATCATTGGTGAATGTGATTTTTTTAAATTAGAGGCTCAATATAAAGAGGACTGCTTTTTTCTCCTTCTCCCACTCCCTCTCCTTCCTCTCTTCTTCCTTGTTGTTGTCTAAGGAATCAACTATCAAGAACAATAAACTATTACTTCATAATCTTTATTGTTCTCATTTTGCTGGAGAACAATGAAATTTTTTTCCTGGGTGAGGTGGGCTTGGCATTTCCTTAATGCCTTTAATGCCTACTCTGTGTCAAAAAAAAAAAGGGGGGGACGGGGAATTAAGCTGAATCTTTGGGATATGGATAAAATTCAATAGGTGGAAAAGTTCAGAGGGCCTGCTAGGCAAGGGCTAAGTATGGGCAAAGTCACCGAGAAGGGCACATGGGGAGTTTGTCAACGTGTGAGAAGATAGCAGGTAAACTGGTGTAGAGCATGTTAAGAGATGGAAAACAGGAAATGGAGGGTGGGGAGGGGGTGGGAGGGTGAAGCAGATGTTTTAAGCCTTGAACACTGGGCTAAGAAACCTTTTTTTTTTTTTCCCCCTCCCTGTAAGTAATGAGTCTGGAGGCAAGCAGCAGTGAGGATGAGGTTGGGACGGTCTGTGGAGAGTGTATTACCACCAGAGAGTAAAGGTTTCTGAATGATCTGACCTAATCAGTATTTTAGGAGGTTGATGCTGGATGTTTTTACTTGGTTATCTACTTATTTGTGACCTTGTAAATTTGTGCGTGACTTAATTAGAAGTAACTGACTTTAATATTATTTTCTTCAACCACCTAGGGTACAGTTTACTAACTAAAAGAATAGTTAGGCCTGCTGGTAGATTTCATCTCAGCTGATAAGGTTATTTGGTATTTCCAATATTCTATGGCTGAGGTTTGAGGTTAATTCAATATACAGTTTTTAAAATCTACCTTACATGTAAATGAATAACCTGTAAAACATTTCTTCCGTGGTCTGGGACAATGGTCCAAATATACTTGGCCTCATGTTGCTCTCACAGAAGATTAAATGCCAGGTCTCAGGGGAGCTGAATCTGTCATCTTATAACCACCCTTAGGATTTCCTCAGTATAAAAAAAGCATCCAACCAATAGCCTCATAAGCTTTAAATGCCGATGTCCTCAGAGAAGCTTTGAAAGCGCAGAGCTTTCACAGCTCATAAATTGGCCATGACAGATCTGTCAGTAACCACCTTTTAAATGCTTCCCTGGGATTTCAGGTTTCCATTTTAGAAGGCTTGTTTTCATTTTATATCCAGTTAAATTATGGTGATGCTTCAGTCTTTTCCTTTAATAATGTTGTAAATCTCTTTCAAAGATGAATGCCTGGGGTTTGGAGTGCATCCATCAGAGTTGTCATTCACTCTGGAGTACCAGCTCTGGTCCTGGTAATGCCACTGTTTCCCAGGGTGAGACTATATGTAATGAGGAAAGTGTTGGGACATCTACCAGAACAATCAGGTTATAGAGAATCCTCTTAAAATCTTGACCCTCTTTGGATATTTTGCCAATTATATGGATTCTGGTTGTTTGATAATTACATTTCCTGAAGACTTCAGCCTAGAATAATTGAGCAAATGTGTCTGATGAGAGATTACTAGGAGTGTTTCACATATGTCTGAATATAAACCCCCAGAAAAAACAAACCAAAAAAAATATACCGTTTCTCTATTAAACACCTTTACATCTTTGTATTTAAAAAAAAAAAAGATTTGAGCATAAAAGAAAATGTTTCCTTCTTACTCTGTTGGTTTTTTCCCAAACACTTTTTTTTATAGTTGATTTACTCAGGAATAGTATAATAGCTCCATTATTCTCTAATGGCATAAAATGCAGCTAGTCACTACCATATAGACTTCTCTTTGTGAGAGAGAAAAGTAATCATCTGAAGACATAGATTACAGCAATAACATAAGTGAATTGTAATTTCAAGGCCTAAATACCACTGTTGTGAGCAGAAAAGGGAGTTTTACCAAAACTGATGCTTTCAATTAAATGGGCTGAAGATTGTCCGACATACACTTAGTAGTGCCAAATTTATTAACGAGGCGGTGCTGGGTTCCTAAATGCTAATCCCAAACTCCCATTCTCCCTCCTCTCTCTGCACTTCTTAAGATGATTAAAAATAACCACTCTTTCTGAAAGACTGTCAGTCAAAGCTCTGTGCAGGGTGCAGTATATGCAGGGCCCAGAAATGTTTTTCAACCATTAAGCATCAGCTCACTGGAAGGTGCTGAATAAATTAAACCCAAAATACAATCCCCACGTTGATGCGTTTGAACTTCAGCAAACATTCTTCATACATATTTAATTGCTCCATTGAGACTCACTGTTTGGAGAGGTTTCAGGCATTATTTCCATTCCATTAGTAAGCTTGCAAGGTGTCTACTCCTTAACCCAAAGTGATTGATTCTATAAATGCCTTCCCACTTACTGACCCCAACGCTAATTGAGTTTGTGTATAGATTAAAAGAAAAAGTGTGTTTTCAGAAATTGTTCAGAATATATTGCTGTCAGTTAAAATCCTTGTAGCAGGAGAAAATGGCACATTTAAATGATGACACTAAATGTCTTATCTGAATTGGATTTTTAAAACATAGTGTGCAGCAAACTAAGTTACAGAGGCTGGAGATACAGGAGCTGAAATAGATTTTTCAATGCAAAAGCACACTGTCTTCTTTACAAAAGGAATAAACATTGTGGATATATTAATATTTTATGCTTCCAGCTCTCCTTCATGTGGTAAATGTATTTATCATAAGAAAACATAAAGTTCTTGTATTCTATTACAGAAAATACCCTATTACTTAGTTCTTCTCCAGAGGGAAAGCTAAATGCATCTTTTACAAACAAATTTAAAGTGAGGAAGTGTATGTTACCCTACTAGCAAAGTAACCCTTCTACATTCATACACAGTTAAGATAAAACATAACTAATTAATGCTAAGTTAACATGACTCAGCTTGAAGATGTGGCCTTATAATTCTCACATTCATTCACCTCTTCAATACCATAGAGACTGTGGTCAATTAAAATGCTCACACCTTTAGCCTAATATAGAATGTGCAGAAGCAGGTTTCTACAAAATGTGATGTCTTAATAATAATTTTTTTGTGTGAAGATTTTATTGGGGAATCGGGGGAGGGGAACAGACAAGTTGCTGTCCTTTTGTTCTTCAGTCTAGTTGTGGAGGACGTTGCTCCACTGGCCCATGTTGGTATTATCATTGCGCTCTTCCCAGGTGAGGCAGATCGGTCAATGACCATTGGACGGCCACTCACACGGCTCTTGGGAGCTCACACCAGCTGCCGGCCACTCACGGTAGCTTATGGCAGCCCACAGCAGCAGGGGCTGCAACCTACGCCATTGCCGGAGACTCATGGCAGCCCAGCTCCAGGTCGAGCTGTTGTTCAGCATCTTAGCTTTGAGGGAACAGCATCACTGGCCCTCATGTGGGATCCAAACAGAGGCCCTGCTGCTCAGAGATGGCGTCCCAAGCCAACTCTTAACCAACGTGCCACTCGGCTGGCCCCCTTAATAATTATTTTAACTGCACATATGGAGTTATATGAATGCTCTGTACATTCTATATGTAATGCAAATGGTTGTTTCCCATCTAAAAATGTAATCTAATTTTGGAAATTAGAAAGTTTTGTTTTCCTGATCCTACCGCTTTTTTCCTAATAATCATTCTAATGTTCACCAAAGAATGTCCACATTTTAATGTCCTTGACTATCCCATCTAGAGTTCTCAGCAGTACTTTTAGTTTTCCTCAAAATTGTCTTCCTTAAATAACGAAATTTAAAGAATAAATGATTTGAATTCATTCATACTAAGTAACCTAATTTTTTAAAACCTAAGTAATGTGTAAACACTTACATTATAATAATGAACAGTGTACCCTCCAGGATTTCTCAGGTGTAGCTTTCTGATTAATTCAGCCTGGCCTTAAATCATGCAGAATACTAACCTAGAAACCCATTTCCATATATTCTCTATATTCTGTGAAGACATTAGTTCTACTCTGATCTAATTCTGATAATGCTATAATTGAAAAGATAATGCACGTTGTTGCAATCTGCTCCCCTCTCTTTCACAGGGATAGGACACTTAATTATTCCATAAGCACGTGGTAGCCAAACCAAGAGTAGTCATATAAGATTTGGGCCATTAGGATGTAAACATAAATCATATGTGCAACTTTTGGAGAGTACTCTTAAAAGAAGAGAGCAAGATATGCTCTTAACTACTCCCTTCCTCCTTACATGGGCTGGAATGTACAGATTTTAACTTGATTTCCAGCATCTCGCAGGGCCCATGTGTTATTGGGTTGTCGGGAAAATCATGACGTATTTTGTCTGTTTTTCAAAGGTCATTTATTTATATAAAGAACAAAGATCAATCAATGATATATTGCTTGTTTGGTTCGATAACCTTTTGCCATCTTTCAGTGAGCTTCATAATTCCTCATTCATAGAAGGATGTCTTTATTTGAGAAAAACTGAACAAAGTGCTGATTTACAGCCTCGTCTGAATTGAACATTATACCATGCAAGGAGTTTTGAAGAGAGTGAAACAAGTGGAAGTCTGATGGCACAAGGTCAGGCGAGTATGGTGGGTGTGGCAACACATCCCATCCAAGCTCCAATCATTTTGATGGGTGATGAAACTTGTGTGTGGTCTCACGTTGTTGCAATGGAACACAACTCCTTTACAATGAACAAGCTCTGGACATTTCTGGATGATGGATTCGTTCAAACTGTCCAATTGCCGACAGTACACATTCGAATTGATTGTTTGGTTCCTTGGCAGGAGCTCGAAAAACACAACATCTTTAAAATCCCACCACACTGAGAGCATAACCTTCCTCTGATGTATGTCTGCTTTTGATGTCGTTTGAGGGGAATCATCACATTGGGACCACGACAGTTTGTGCACATTGTTGTAAACAATCCACTTCTCATCACCAGTTATCAGTCACTTCAAAAAAAGGTCGTTTTCCTCAGGTTTAATGAGCATATTGCAGATATTTATACGCACCATCAAATGAACTTCTTTGAGTTCATGCAGAACCCAAATATCGAGCTTGCTTACGTATCCCAGCTTCTTCAGGTGGTCGTGAACGCTTGAATGATGGATGTTCAGTGTTTCTGTAATCTCTCGTGTCGTGTAATGTGGACGTGGGTTTGACTCGATCAATGCCTTTATTTTGTCATCATCAACCTCGGTGGGCCTCCATGACAGACAAGTGCTGTTGAGATCAAAATCACCAGCACAGAATTTTGTGAACTTGGCACTGACGTTCTTGTAGAGCATTGTCACCATAAACTTTATGTAACTTTTCACAAGCTTGATGTGCGTTCTTCCCTTTATGGAAGTATAACAGTAAAATATGACAAAAGTGCACAGTTTGGTCTTCCATCTTCAACTTGTTGTAAAATCTCCAAAACTCAACCAAATTGCTCAATTTTTTTTAGAATGAAGCTAGAACCGTCAGCTGTCAAATGACATAGGAATGACATAGGTGTGAATGACTCTAGTACTTCCAAAAATGAACTAGTGCCATCTGTCACAAACATGCGTCATGACTTTTCCGACAACCCAGTAGAATGCCAAAGATAGCAGCGAAGCAAAATATAAGGAGGTTAGAAATCAGCAAATTATGCTGCCATGATACCGGCCTTAGATTGCCTATTTCTGGAGACTATTTAAGCCACTGTTATTCTTAGGTTTCTGTCACTTTCAGTTAAACATGATCCTAACTAATATAGAGGGAAGATTCATTTTTTGCCCAAATATATTTCCACTTAACTTGAATTTTGTTTCATGTGCATACATTTCCTATTCAAAACAATTTCAACATATCATTGTCAGTAGAATAATAGAAAGAATGTTATTTTATCAGATGACAAAGCAGAAATTATCATTCTTTTTGACTCAGTGTCTTTGTGAAGCAGTAATGATCTTTAAGACTAAAATTTTGACAAAGGCATATGAGGTGCTATCTCAGACACTTGTAGAGCTGAAGTATAAAACAGCAACTATCACTTCTATATCGGTCTTAAGTTCCAAATGCATGCATTTGTGTATGTGTATGTGTGCACATGTGTGTAAGTCTGGACCCTAAGATACTAAGCATCTAAGGTATCAATGACCTACTTTGACAGGCTTATGGAGGAAAATATGCTAACAGAATGAAGAGCATCAAATGTCCCAATTTAAAGTCACATTTTATACCTTTGAGAACAATATGCTGGGAAATTTGATGCCAACCATTGCAATGAATTATTGAACAGATTAAGGCAATTTAGCATAAATATGGGAAATCACTAGGACCCAACATCGGTTCAAAAAGAGAAAGTCACACAAATTAAAAATTCCTATTCTGATGAGGGGTATAATGTTGATAAAGGACAGCAATGTTGTAGCAGAGAGCATCTTAATTTCAGTGTATTTGATAAAATTTTCTGATAGAATAATCCCCACTGCAACAGGTGGAGTTTGAGCTTGTTGAATTACCATTCCCCAAACGTGATAAATAGCAAGAGCTTGCCTGGGGGACAGCAGTAGTGTCAAGTTGCCTGGTCAGTTCATCCTTGTTCAGTTCAACAATTTTATCAAGTATTTAGATAAACATTAAGAAAGTATGCTTATAACTTTTGTGACTAACAAAAAGTTGAGAAATATAACACCTTGAATGACAAAACCATGATTTAAGACGATCATGACAAGCTGGGCACTATAGTATAAAACTAGAAATAAGTAAAGGAACATATTTAACAGAGGCAAATTAAAAACCCTACACTCAATAATGTTGTAAAGATTATGTAGGGTATCAGATGGGCACTGGACTTACCAGGATATCACTTCATAGACTTTGTAGATGCCTGACCACTGCACTGTACACCTAAAGCTGAAGTTGAATAATATTGAATGTTAACTATAATTAAATATATATATATATATATATTTATTTATTTTATATATATATATTTTTTTTAATTTATATATAGATTTTCCTCCCCCACGGGATATGGAGTACAGCATAGGAAATATAGTTAATAGTATTGTAACAGCTATATACGGTGTAAGAGGGGTCATAGATAGGGGGTTTATCACTTTGTGAGGGGTGTAAATATCTAACTATTACATTGCTTTGACACCTGAAACTAACTTAAAAAAAACCTATACTAGGACTGAAAAATGGGGAGACCTATATTAATATATATGTTAATATATTAACATATTAAGCTCAATTTGAACACACAAAGTGTCATGACTATAAAAAATAATCTAAAGTAACTTCAGGCAGAATTAAAAGAAGTACCGTATCTAGGACAAAACATAATGATACAGATAAGGTCACATGTAGTGTACAATGATTAATTGAGTGCACCTGTCTTATGAAATACTCTAATTGAGTTGAAACAAGTTGAATTTGTTACTAGGATACAGGACTGAACTATGACTCCACAGTTGACTAGGAAAACATACTCCGGTTTAGCTATTCTGAGAATTACTACTGAGAACAGAGTTGCAACTGGGTTGAGTTTTTATAGACATGTATGTATAAAAAGCCTAGATCTAGTAAAAATGAAACCCACTGCTTGCCTTCCTCCTTCTTCCCTCTTTCCTTCCCATCCTCCTTTCCATAAATGTTTACTGAGTGTGACGATTTTGTATAACTATACTGGCAGCAGAGATGCAAAAATCAATTTCAAAGTCCCCCTCTTTATGTACTTAGAATCTTTACAAATATACTCCACACGGAACTGCTTTATTAAGTAACACTTCCCTCTCTTGCCTACGCTCAGCTTCTTTCAACTTTTCTTGTAAATGCTATGTTGCAAACATGCACATTTCTTCTTATTTCTTCACATTTACTTGTAAAGCAATGTGTTAAGCATGTTTCACTGGTGGGATCAAATCCATGACCATATGTAAAGAATAACTTTCATGCCTGGTTTTTCTCATGAGTCTATAAATGAGTTTCTGTGCCCTATTTACAGTACAGCATTCTGCCTACATCAGTGCTCAATAAATATCTGCAGTATTACTGTTTTGTTTGGTATGGTTTCAGTGAACACAGAAATAATATTTCTATATGTGTATATTCAAAATACCTAAACTCATTTTCAACTTGCACTGTTTCTTCTGTGCCCTGAGGTTATAAAACATTCATTTATTTATTCAACAGATACATATTTAATGACTATTGTATGGCATGAATTGTACTGGATAATGGTGATTAAATAACCAGAAAAAAAAAAAAACAGCTCTAGTTCCTGCCTTACAGGAGCTTGCCAACTGATGGGGTTATAGGACAGTGTCAATTACAATTAACTGGAATGTGTTGTAATATAGAAGGAAGATATTCTATGAAAGCAAAGAAAGTCATTTAAATTGTATTTGAGGGCCTAGGAAAGCTTTATTTAAGAAATGATGTCTAAACCATGTCCTAAAGAATAAGAAAAATTAAGCACATGAGAAGTTAGTGTTCTAGGCAAATGTAATTTCAGAATTCAGTGATAGGTAACAGGTAACTAGGAAATTCAGATCAAACCTTCGTTGAAAACCTAAAAGATGGGGTAAACTATAAAAACACTACTTAAAAGTATTAAAAAACTAACACGATAGCGAGGAATTACTAGAAGAAAAATATTCCAGAGGGGTAAGCCTTGCAATCAACATTGGTGTTGCTTGGAAGAGGCCTGCTCATCAATTCTGAATTGACAAACTTAAGAAGTTATTTTCCTTTTTTAATTAAAGTTTATTGAGGTAACAATGGTTAGTAAAGTTACATAGGTTTCAAGTGTACAATTCTGTAATACATCATCTATATATCACATTGCATGTTCACCACCCAGAGTCACTTCTCCTTCCATCACCATATATTTGATCCTGTTTACCCTCATCTTGATTCAGAGTGAAAACCCAGTCACCCATAGGAGTGGAGGCTCTGATAAATCACCCCTGGCTTCACATTGAGAACATGAAAGGCTACATGCTTAAGACAGGGGGAACTGTTAATAAAGTAGCCCTTGGACTCTCATCCCAGCTCTATTACTTCATTCTGGGCAGTTCATGAGCTCTCAAGCCTTGAATTGATATTGAGAAAGATCTAAAGGACCCAGCAGAAGAAACAAAAAGCCAATCTGAAGAAAGAAATCACCATAAGCCTCAAATTATTCTTCTAAGCATTTTTCCAGTACAAAAGTGGCTCTTACAGAGCCAGTGATGCCCAGGTATGAAAGGAAACAAGATACCAAGAGTGAGAACCTTTAGAACCAACATAAACTTTCACTCAAAATATTTATATCAGAATTATTAGACACTGACCATTAAACAATTATGTTTACTATTTTCCAAGAAACAAAAATTAAAAAAAAACACCTTGAGCTTTAAAATTTCAAGAGGGAATTAAAAACTTGAAAAATGTTGTGGTAAATTAAAACAAAAAGAAGTTCTATAAATAAAAATTAATGACTAGAATTAAGAACAGAATTAATAGAGGATTAAAGAGAGAGCAAAGTAAACAGAAATAGTCTCAGAGATATAGAGGAAAAACTGATGGTTGTTAGTTGGGAGGGGGTTGGGGATGAGAGAGAAGGGGAAGGAATTAGACAGCATAAATAGGTAACTACAATATTGCCACAGGGATATGAAAGACAGTTCAGGGAATATAATCAAATAATGTTGTAAATATTTTGTAGGGTGTCAGATGGTCACATGTCTTGCTGGGGACACAGCATCATGGATGGGGTAGAGGCTTGATCACTGCACTGTACACCTAAAGCTGATGTTGTATAATATTGTATGTCTACTATAATTGAATATATATATATATATATATATATCATGGAACGTGGAATATAGTGTGGGAGTGGAGTCAAGGGAATTGTAATAGATATGTACGATATGGGGAGGGGAAGTGGGGCGGCAGATTGGAGGAGGGGGTTGTCACTTTGAGGACTAAAGAGTATAACTATTGCACTGTGTTGTACAGCTGAAACTAATTTAAAAAATGTTTATTTCACAATAAAAAGAGAGAGGGAGGGAGGGAAGGAGGGAGAGAGAGAGCGCTAATTAACTAGAAACAGGCCAGAAGAACCTATTAAGAACACAGCATAGAGGGACAAAATGCAGAGGGGAAAAAACAGGGCAAGTATATGAGAATAGTGGATACAGTGAGGCGGCTTAATATTCATTGAATTGGCAACCCAGATAGAGAATTGGAAGAGACAGTACAGTGGCAATGTGTGGGGGAAAAAATAGAAATTAAGAAAGTTCTAAACTGAGGAATGAAATCCATCCACTGATTCAATAATCACAAGAAATCCCAAGCATGGGTGTGTGTGTGTGTGTGTGTGTGTGTGTGTGTGTGTGTGTGTGTGTGTGTGTGTGTGTGTGTGTGTGTTTAATTCCACATCTAGGTATATCATTGTAAAAGAGAAAGGACCAAAAACAAAAAGGAAAGCTCAAAAGCAGCTACAGAGAAAGGACAGATTCCCTTTAAAGGAACTACTTAGAGTAGCAGCCAGCTTCTTAACAGAAACAATGGAAATGAGAGGGCCGTGAAATGATATTATTTGAAATGATATATTCAGCCTGTTAAATGAAAAACAGAATTCCAACCTAGAATTCTATAGCCAGCAAAATGTTCTTCAAAGTTAAGGTAAAATTAAGCAATTTTCTAACAAAAATTGGGGGATTTTGTAACTAACAGAACTACACTTAAAGGAATAATAAATTACTTCAGGTAGAAGTAATGATGGGAAATGATACCAGGTAGGAGGTAAAAGATGAAAAAATACTACAGCGAAAAGAAAGTAAAGTTGGGAAAAAGTAAAGATGTCAATATTTGATTTTGATAAGGGTTCATTCCTGAAAATTCTTACAGTAACACTAACAGAATTAAAGCTGGGTTTATTACTTTCATATTGATAGGGAAAAATAAATGAAATGATGAAAAAATACTGATCCCTTCAAAAAATGGCAAAAAGGGTAAAAATTAAAGCATAAATTTAGATGGTAGATTTTAATCCAAATATATCAGTATTTACATTAAATGCTCATGGACTAAATGCTCTAGTCAAAAGAGAAATATTTTCAATTGTATTTTTAAATTCTATGTGCACTTACAAGAAACATCTAAAACAAAGATCCTAAATGGTTGAAAGTAAAGGAATGGAAAACAAGATATTGATGACAATAGACAGTAGGTATTTCTATATTTAAAAGCAGACAAAAGGCAAAAAGTGTTTCCAAAGATAAAGAGAAACACTACAAAATGACAACAGGTATAACAATTTTAAAATTGTATGCACCATTAACATGGCCTCAAAATATGAAAATCAATTGTGAGCACAATAAAAAGAAAGAAACGCCACAATCATTGGAGATTTCTAATATACCTACATATAGCTCTTGGTAACTGAAACAAGCAGAACAAAAATTAAAATCAGTAAAAATATAGAAGAATTTAATACAATAAACTTGACCTAAAGGACATATAGAGAACTATGTACCTCCATAATACAGAATACACATTTTTAAACACATCACAAGATCTTTAAAAAGTGACAATATACAAATGGTTATAATGTCTGTCTTTACAAATTTCAAAATGTTGAAATTACACAAACTATACACTCTGGCTAAAATTCAATTATGTTAGAAATCAATAGCAAATAGATATAAAAGTGACTGATAGGTAACTAAAGTAATACTTTAAGCCTTAAGTACATATATTAGAAAAGAAGTGTGCCTGTAAAATGATTAAGTTTTAATTTCAAGATGTTAGAAAGAGAAACAGCAAAAAATGTAGGAAATAAGGGAAAAAGAACAGAAATTAGTGAAAAAATACAATCAAGAGGATCAACAAAGACAAAGGTAGTTCTTTGAAAAAACTAATTAATATTGAGAAACCGTAAAGAATGATAAAGAAAAAAAAAGGCACACATAGCTAATATCAGGAATAAAAAAGGAGCCACAGCTACAAATCCTGCAGACCTTAAAGATACTAAGTAAAGGCTGAGAACAAGTTTATGGCAATAAATCTGAAAATGTAGACAAAACTGGATAAATGTTGGGAAAGGTATAATTTATCAAAACAAACTTGAGACAAGAATTAAAATGTGACTATAAATCACATTTACTAATGAAAGCAAATGAATTATTTATCAAGAAAACATTCTCACAGAAAAACTTTAGGCCAAATGTCTTCTTTGAGTTCTGCCAAACATTCAAGAAATAAATAATTCCAGTTTTATACTAACACTTCCTGAGAACAGAAAAAAAAGTATACAATTCCCAACTTATTCTATGCCAGCATAACCTGGATATATACACAGGGACAGCATAAGAAAACAAAAATACAGGCCAATATGATTTATGAACCTAGATGCAGAAACTCTAAAGAAATATAAGCAATTGAATCCAGGAATACATGAAAAGTAAAACGCAATGTTACTAAACTGTGTTTATATCATATTATGCAGGTTATTTTAATATTAGCAAATTAATCAATAGATCAAAATGTTCATAAAAGCACTGATAATAATAACAAAAACTTGGAAGCCCCCAAATGTTCTTGAGAATGAACAAATAAAATGTGTTGTATTCACACAATGGAATTTTATTCAATCATCAAAATCAATTATAGATGCATTCCATAATATGAGTAAAATTTAGCAATAAGCATGCAAAAAAGTAAATGCCACCATGATACCTTTTTCATAAAAACAAATAAAAAGATCTAATAAAATATTTTAAAAAGAAAAATATTTCAAAGGTATTTTGGCTTGGGTAGGCAGGGAATGAGATGGAAACAGGCCATGTGAATAAATAACAATTATTGCTTTGCATGTAGCACTACACATACTTAATGTATTATTAAAAAATAGTTCACTAAAATAATTAAGTAAATATGTAATGTGAACAGGAATGAACTAAAGATGAGATAGTGTCCTGATTCAAGAATTATAATTAATCAAATTCTGTGTAACTAAGGTCCAAAAAAAACTTAAGGAAAAGAAAATCAGTCAATGTAATTCAGTACATTAACCGATATGTACATGGTCATATGATTATCTCCAGAGATGCAGAAAATCATTTCATGACATTCAACATTCATACATAATACAATTCTAAGCAAACTAAGGAGTGAAAGAAAACCAAGCAAGCTAATAAAGGCGAAAACTACAAATAAACTCACTGCAAATATCATACTTAATAAAGACATTATTGAAATCAGGAACAACTCAACTCTCTTCACGTCTACTCAAGTGTTTTATTGGTGGTTTTAGCCATCAGAGTAAAGAAAAAAAATTATATATATATATATATATATATATATATATATATATATATATATATATATATATATATATATATATAAAGGCATCGGGACTCAAAAAAGTAAAAGCAAAACTGTCATTATTCATTGGAGATATGATTAGTAATAAAGGTCCAAAAATAAACTACATATAAATCATTAAAATTAGTAAGAGAATTTAGCAAGCTTGATGAATACAAGATCGATATATAAAATCTAGCTTAATTCTTAGGTACTAGCAAAAATTAGAAAATGAAAATCTTACTTTTAATATAAAAATGACTATAATTTTCAATAGTATCCAAAAAATATGAAGTCCCTAGTAATATATCAAATAACATATCTAGTGGAAAATTATGTAATTTATTGAGAGACATTAAAGAAGACCTAAATAAAGGGAAATGTATCCATATTCCAGAACTGAAAAATTAAAAAATGTTAAAATGTGAATTTTTCACAAATTGATTCTTAGTTTCAATGAAATTGCAGTCAAAAATCCTAATTTTGTTGGAGAAGTTAACATGCTGATGTAAGTAGAGATACTCACTAAAGCACATAAACCTTAAAAACAAATTATCAGTGAAAAAAGGAACGCATACAGCACGATTATAAAAACTTTAAAAGAGGAAGAACTAAACCATGCTGCTTAGGAATTCAGGTGCAATTGGTAAAACTATAAAGAAAAGCAAGGAAATGATCACCATGAAGTAAGTCCAAATAATGGTTAACTTGGGCATGGAGGGAAGGCGATAAGGAGGGTATAATATAAAAGAGGCCTTGGAGGGCCTCTGGGGTGTTAGTGATGTTTTATTTCTTGTCTCAGTGGAGGGCACACAGGTGTTCACTTTATAATTATGCATTACATAATACTTTATGTTTAAATCTTTTTCTCTCTGTGTGTTTATTTCACAATTAAAAAATGATGTTTTAGTGCTCCAGGCAGAGGGGATACAGTGTGTGAAGATCCAAAGGCAAGTGATAGTGTCAAGCCATCTAGGAATTAAAGATATCCGTTAAGGGCAGAGCAGAGCGTCAGGGTAGTTGCAGATGGGAAGCGACAAGGAACAAAGCTAAAGACCCAAGCGGAAGTTTCATAATATCAACTTTCAAATCCTATTAAAATTTTTGGAAGTTCATAAGAACAATCTTAAGGGAGGGCCATCCAAAGACTTTAAACAGGGCAAACATTTTATTCCGGAATGTGAGTGAAGAATGAGTTTAAAGGGGCAGGGGTGTAGGCAGGAAGATAGTTAGGTAGCTGTTGTGGTACCTAACAGGAGACAGAGGGTGATGATCTGAACTGAGAAAATGGCGGAGAGGATAGCAAATAACAGTCTGATTGCACAGTTATGCAAAGAAAGACTTTTCAGGAATTCAGGAATTATTGGTAGTATGGTGATGAAAAGAAAATGAAAGAAAATTGATGATAGTGCCATTCTGAGCCACAGATGCAGCGGGGAGGGAGAGAGAGAGGAAGGGAGGGTGGAGAAAGGAGGAGCGGCGAGGAGGGGATGGGGAGAGAGAAGAATTGAAGAGAAATTAGTTCTCTTTGGGAGTCTCTGGGACATTCAAGATGAGCTATCCAGTAAACAATACAGTTTTATTATCCATTTGGTACATATTATTGAGTGTCTGTTGTTCCAGGCACTGAGAATATAAGGGTGAAACAACAGAACCTGCCCTTAGGAAACCTACATAAATCTGAAGCTCAGGTAAAAGCCAGGTGGAGACTGAGAACTGGGAGCTACCATTTGCTTTACACTTCATCTTTTTGGACTATAAAAATTATTTGAAAATAAAAGTAAGCATTTCAGTAAGTGGGATAAACAGCAAGCTGGAAGAATAGATATTACAGTAGGGCAAGATGGCACAATTAATTGTTAAACCAAGCTAACTTGGCCACTATTCAAAAGCAGGGAACAGTGTCTGGCCCTCCACTTACTAAATACATGATATCGAGCCAGTCATGGCCCGCTCTCAGCCTATGCTTCCTCCTTTCACAGAGCTGATGTGGCAATTAGATGAGGTAATATCTTGCTCAGGTCACACTAGAGGCTTGACACTGAATCTGCATCCAGAATGAGAATAATCAGGTGCTTTTCGATCATGTACAGGAAAGCACACCATGAGCACATACATCAAGAATGTGGCTGCAGAGTTACGGGGCTCACAAAATGGAACAAAGGAAGATTTTTAAAACGTGAAATTAGTCAGTTTGGCTTATGCTATTTTTATAAGTAAATATTTCCGTTGACTTGTGGGTTGAATATAGCTCTATATTAAAATTATTGGAATACAGAGTAACATTTTCCCCCAAAACCTCTATGTGTACTCTACAATACATTGTCTTCCAATGTGGTTAAAGCTAACATTTGGTAAGTGTTACAGCTTAATTACAGTTCCCAAAGGAGATCTTAAACTGTGGAATTGTTGGAAATATGAGCATATCTATTGTCTCCATCAGCTTTACAAAGAAAGGAGACAAATGTGAGGGGAAGACTCCCAGAGATGAGAGGGAATCAAGAAAAGGTTTTTAGAAAAATGGAAAGTGAGGGGAGAAGAAAAGCTAGGAGTTGCTCCACAGCCCCTGTGTGATGTGCGTGAGCTGTGCTGTGCCCCTTGCTCTGGCGTGGCACATCCATCTGGGCTTCATGAGCACATGGCCCTCGCTGGCACCTATGTACTTGGAGCTGTGACCATGTCTCACCCAATGGGAGGTCATGGTGGTGTGACTCTACTGACTCATAAATACAGGCTTTGGGTTTTGGGTCCTGTCTGGTATTGATTTGTCTAAGGCACAATGGTCTTACCTAAGCTAGCATACATCATTAGTATCTCCGATATGATACTTAATAGGCATCTCAACTTAACATTTGATATTTCATGGCTCAAACCAGAAAATTTCCAAGTCACACCTCTTTTCCCCCTTTCTTTTTCTGATGCCAGCCTATTTGACGTAATAACTCGGGTGTTTAATAGATACCTGTCCAAACAGAAATCTTGCTTCTCGTCTCCAAATCTACTCCTATGCGAATTTTCAGCTCTAAACAATATCATCATCTGCTCAGGTGCTTAAGGCCACAAGTTATAAGTTGTCTTTAAATCATCTCTGTTACTCCTTATGCCTGTTTTTTCACCAAGACATACTGTGAATCTATGTACACCTGTCCATCTCCACCACTACAATTTTGTGCCATGCCAACATCATGTCTTGGCCAGATCTGTTTTTCACACTGCCTTCCTACAATCCATTCTCCACACAGGAACTAGCGTGATTATTTTTAAAATAATGTGGTTGCTGACATGTACTATGCACTTAGGCCCATGATGGTTGCATCTGGACTGAACATGTACAGACTTTTTTTCTTGTCATTATTCCCTAAACAGTACAGTATAACAACCAATTCCATAGCATTTACATGTATTGCATATCATTAGTAATCTAGAGATGACTTAAAGTATATGGGGGGATGTGTGTAGGTTATATGCAAATACTATGCCATTTTCTATAAGGTACTTGAGCATCTGTGGGTTTTGATACCCATGGGGGGAGGTTCTGGAACCAATCCTCCATGGATACCAAGTGAAGACAGTAATTAATTTATTAGTCGTTTTGTTTGTTTTTGTCTGTATAATTCCATTAGAGTATGAACTGCAGGTCCTGACAGCAGATACCTTATCTAGTATTGCTCATATATGTTCAGTGTCTAAAATAGGGACTTACATATAACAGGTAATAAGTAACTATTTGTCAAATGAACAAATAACCCCTTCATATACAAAGCCTCAGCAAATCCTGTCAGTTTTCATTCCAAAATATATCAAGAATCAATCAACATCTTTTTATCACAGCTGTTTCTCCAATAGTCCAAGCCACCAATCTCTCTCTCTCAAGGGTACCTGCAATGCCTTCTTCAGTGGTCTTCTTGCTTCCCTCAGCAGCCAGAGCAATCTTTAAAAATGTAAATGCAATCATCTCATGCATCTGTTTAAAACCATCCATGGCTTTCCAACTCCATTAAGACAAAATCTCAACACCTAAGGTGATCCAACTGCTGAGCCTCCCTGCCCCATATCACTCTCTGGCCCACCCTCACTTCCTGGCATTGCATCTCTCCCTAACGCTACTTGTCAATTAAACTTCCTGGACCTCAACTATAAAAATAGTATTTCTAGGAAGGCATAAGAAACTCCACAAACATTTACCGGACACCTGTTGTGTGCCAGGAACTCAGCTGGGCACTGGGAACAGATACTTGAACAGATTTAGTCTCTGCCTTTTAGGAGATCGACAAATAAATAAACAAGCTACTTAATGGTGCAGTGAAAGCTGTGACAAGGACAGCTGAATGATATAAGTCAAATGGTACTGAACCTACTGGCAGACCCCAGGAAGGCTGCATAGAGAAGGGAGATAATGCTTGAAAAGGTCCTTTATAGATTGTAAAGCACACTGGAAATGCAAAGTATGTAAAATAGTATTATTGTTCAAATACAGAAGTATGAGGCTTGTTTTCAGTCAAGTCTGTTCCACCTTAACACATGATTAGGCAGAAAGAGCTGTTTGAGTAAACTGAATTTGTAGCTAACTTGAAAACCCATTTTGTTTTAACTTGCAAATGTTTCTAACATCTAGTAATCCATTTCTTGCTTTCATAGGCATAATAGACTAAACATGATTGAATCTTTTCTTTCATGACTGCAAATAATAAAGTGCCCCAGGGTCATGCTTCTGCAAATCAACTACTGCTGTGACTCTGGAATGCAAATATTGAACATGGAGGAGATTGGGCATAACGTGTAATGAGCCAAAGGCATCCAGGCCCTAGAAACTGCCATTGTAAAAATCCACGATATCAGGTTGTTTTTGGATTCTCTAACTCGTTATTATTTTTTTAAAACACTAATTATTTGGAGGATTGGAATTAGTTGGGCTAACGTTTATTACATTTATGTTATACATGTGTTTCGTTTGCGAGGGCCGCCATCACAAAGTACCACAGGCTGGGTGGCTTAAGCAACAGAAATTTATTTTATCTCAATTCTGGAAGCTGGATATCTGAGATCAAGGTGTTGGCAGAATTGATTTCTGCTGAGGCCTCTCTCCTTTGCCTTCTCCATGTGTATTCACATGGTCTTCCCTGTGTGTGTGTGTGTGTGTGTGTGTGTCTGTCTGTCTTAATTTCCTACTCTAATAAGGACATCAATCATATTGGATTATGGCCCACCCTAATGACCTAAACTTAATTACCTCTTTAATGACCCTATCTCCAAATATAGTCACATTTTGAGGTACTGAAGTTAGGAATTCAACATATGAATTTTTGGGGGAATATATTCAGCCTCTAACAATGTGTATGTGATATATATTACATATTGTACATGTATTATATATGATACACTACATTATATATATGTGTATATATATATATATATATATATATATATATATATATATATATATATATAGAGAGAGAGAGAGAGAGAGAGAGAGAGAGAGAGAGATACTGGGTTCAATATATATATAATATATTGAATTCACTGGGGTATAAGTGAGGTAAAGTCTCCCTGCTTCAGGACGGGAGAAAATCTTTGCTACTGAGCCCAGGGAGTCTGCTTGTGGCATACTATAGCTTTTAGAAAGGCATAATCCATTCTGTCTACGAGTACGCTATTTTAAGGGCATTCCCAATGACCTTTGCCTCTGCCCCCCATCCTGTTCTTATCCAGGAAGAGCGGCCATTTCTCAGTCTGATGCCCACTTACTTACATGGAGAAGATAACTATGGTCCCTGAAGACACTGTGAAGTAGGTAAAATAAGGAAAACGCCTGACTAAAAATTAGTAATAATTCTGCCTGACTCTAGGCAATCTAGGTAGGCATTTACCCCGCAAAATAAAAATGCTGCTCGCACAGGGCTACATCCTTTTTTTCTATTTCTTTCATTAAACATTTAGAGCACCATGCACAATCAATCTATAAGCAGCATGATGGGTCAAATGAACATGAATATGGGTGTTTAAAACTCTTTTTATGACATTAGATAAGCCTGAGTTTCCTTAAAGATGGAGGAGAGGGTGGGAGCCTGGTGTTAGGGGTGGCTGCCTAGCCTCAGGCTTGCGGAAGACTGCCTTAGGGAGATGTGATAAGAGGGGGACTGAGGAACACTGACATGAGGTGGATCTGGGGAGAACAAAGCTATGGGGATTTTCTGAAATTCTTCATTTGTCCAATAATGACAGTTGCCCCCACTGATTTATCATAGTGAATTGCATTGCCTCTGGTATGGCTTGGTTACTAAACGAGCGTTCCGAGGCAAGATTAGCTTCACAGGAAAAGGGACCGGGGGATCACACTGTCACG
>NW_017731544.1:686580-694992 GCF_001890085.2 Hipposideros armiger | reverse complement strand
AGAATAAAAGGCTTTCTTGTTACCAGGTACCTATTTGGACCTGAGAATACAGACTGCCCCACTTTTACTATAAGGGTACTCTTGCCACTTGCTGGACCTGCATCATCTGAAGATTCTACTTGTCTCTGCTTATGCTCCTTCTCCTTCTTCTTTTTAAATTAGTTTTAGTGTACAAAACAAAATAATAGTTAGACGTTTACATTCCTCACAAAGGGATAACCCTCCTCCCCCATCTGTGCTTCTTCTTGACCTCTGATTTCTTCGAGAATCTCATTAGCTCCAACTTCCTCCATAATTACTTTCACAGCTATCCCAATCCTATTTGGTCATGTTCCATTTCCAAAGGGAACTCACAGTCAGGGTGAGATAATTTAATTTTTGGTTACGAACCATCTCATGGTATCTGCCATTCATTGTACTTATGTGAGTTTTGACTGGTCCAAATCATTTGCATGGTTCTTGGGGGCTGGGATGATGCATGTTTGCTCTATTGTGCACAAGTCTAGCCCGACAAGGAGTCTATTTTAGGAGCTTATTGAATTTTGCTTAAAATATTGCTGCTTCTGAACTACGTAAAACAAATAGAAGAACAGGTTTAAAGAAGATTGGCAGGGAGCAACATTTACTTTTCAAAAGATCACTGAGCCAAATTGAAAATGTGTTACACTGAGAATATCTGCAATCCCTAAGTGTGTATAAGAAGATATTCATATTATATGATATGTTGTCTAAGGCTCATCAAATCTTGAAAGAGTTCTAATAAATCTTCATCAATGAATGAAAATGTTTTACTTCAGTACCCTTAACAGAATATGCATCTAAAAATACCTTTATGAAAGGGAAGTTTTCCTTCCAAGATTAAATAAAGTCTAGAAAGGCTTGACAACTAAATGTAATACATGTTTCTGTACTAAGTAATGAGCCAGGGGAAAAACAAAACAATCTTTTTATTTTTATTCTCATTCTCTCTCTCTCTCTCTCTCCCCCCCCCTCACTCTCCCTCTCCTTCTCTCCCTCTCTCTTTTTCTCTCCCCCTCTCTCCTACAAGGGAAAAAAATGAAAAATGAAAAAAAAACATTATTGAGACAAATGGCAAGCTCTGAATAAGGTCTATAAATTAAAGTATTATAACAATGTTAATTTCCTGATTTTGACAATTGGACTGTGGTTATAAGTGAGAATGTCCTTGTTTTAAGAACTACAATGAAGTACTTATTTTTTCCTAAAAGAAAAGGGGTTTAGGAAAATGCATTGAAATATTTATCTTTTCCTAAAAGAAAGATGTTCTGTCACATTATTTCAGTCTAATTATCAGAATCAGGAGATCAATACTGATACATAACTATCTAATTATACAATGAGAGAGAAAGAATAATAAAGCAAATGTCATAAAATGTTGTCAGCAGGGGAACATGGATGAAAGACATATAGGAATTCTTTGTACTATTCTTATAACTTATTTTGTAAGTTGAAAATGTTTCAAAATAAAACTATTAGATTCATGATTCAAACCAGTGAAATATTTAAAGTACTATTTTGCTTAACACGCTATCTTAGTCTTTTCAGGTTGCTATAAAAAAATAACATACATCGGCTTTTAAACAGCAGAAATTTATTTCTCACAGTACTAGAGGCTGGGAAATCCAAGATCAAGGTGCCAACAGATTTGGTATCTGGTGAGAGCCTGCTTGCTGTCTGAAAGTTCTCTTTTCTCTGTGCTCTTGCATGGTGGAAGGGGCCAAGGAGCTCTCAGGGGTCTCTTATGTACTAAGAACGCACACCCTATTAATAAGGGTGCCACCCATATGACCTAATCATCTCCCAAAGGTCCCACCTCCAAATACTATCACACTGGGGATTAAGTTTCAAGATAGGAATTTTGAGGGGACACAGTCTATTATATATGCTTTATGTAATCTCTCCTACCTCTAAATTCTCATAACATTTCTGTTTTACCTCTTGAGGCCTGTGCTTCATATTTTGATGTGTGGTTTATGCCCCAGAACTTGGTACTAAAATACAAAGTCCTGTACAAAGTAAATGATTGTACAACATATATTTATTAATTTATAAATGGAAAGAAAGTGCCTTTATAGAGTACCATTATGATTCTAAATAAACACTTGAAAGGCTGTCCATATACTAGTACCAATTGAAAATTTTCTTGAAATAATATTTTATATTTAAGAAAATAATACAAGGTTTAATACACATATGAAAAAATTTCTCCTTATTCTTTGGTTTAAAAACATTTTAAAAAATCAAAATATTACTTTTCATATATGTCCTTCCATAACTGCCCACCTTAAATAAAAGATGGCCTGCCAAAGTCACCAATGCACGATTAGCTTTCAAAACAGTACTGGTTTACACAGTAGGAGTCTTGACAAAATCTGAAATTCAGGAACACTGATGGTAAGAAACTATCTGGAATAGAATAGGAGCAGAGATGACACTGTAATTGGCAAATAACGAAGTGGAGAGTGAATGTAGACAACCCTTTCAAGAAAAATGACCTGCACAGGAAGAAAACTAGAAAGGGGTATAGTTATAGATATTTGTTTCCTCCCTACAATGTATCATTATTTATCATTTTTATTTGTTTAATTATTCCTTTATTTCTGTCTTACCAACAAGCTAGTTAGTAAGAAAGGCAGTAAGTCTTACATGGGGGCAAGAACAATGTATGTTTCCTGTTCACNTTCTAACTTCTTTGCACATCTGCAACATACTTGAGATATTACTACAGTAGGATGGGAATGATATCAGTAAGTAAAACAAAAGAATCTATAGTTAGAATCCTATTTTAAGGCTAGAACACTGTTCATATGGAGGATGTGGTTGTTGTAGCCTTGAGGTCTATCTAGTAATGGACAACGACAAAATATCCTTCTATAGACAATTAAAGTTCACTTAATAATTTGGGAGAAGGCCTCTCAAATTGTTAAAAAGGAGTCAGGGGCAGATGGCCCTCTCCTGTCTCTTTATGATCTAATGAGGATACAGTATTTCAAAAATTGAGCCCAAGTGCATACAAAATGGTTATAACAAGACAGCACTTTAGAGATGTATGGGGTCTTAATCCATGCTATCAATATGACTTATCACTGATGATGTGAAGGTTGAACACATGGCCAGGATAACATTTGCGAGATTTCTCCACTGTAGAGTTATTTGTTTTCATCTTTCATACTCTAATCTTTGGAAGCAAGTCACA
The DNA here is from genome assembly GCF_001890085.2 of Hipposideros armiger. NCBI lineage: Eukaryota > Metazoa > Chordata > Mammalia > Chiroptera > Hipposideridae > Hipposideros > Hipposideros armiger. The sequence continues at coordinate 691,775 of NW_017731544.1, read as the reverse complement.
AAGTTCAACCCATACTCAAGGCAAGTTAAGATGTACGATCTTGAAAGGAAGAGCATCTACATAAATTGTTTAGACTTCTTCTATACGAGGGATTTCTCCCTTCTTCCCATTTATTTATTCCATAACTTATTTATATTAGTATGGGCTCATGGATATCTACTTGGTACTCTGGATTATAATCTAATATTATATCTTTATTTTGTTCATGAAAATTGTTCTAACTTTGGCCATTGGGAGCTCTTTCAAGTTGACTCTTGTGTCCCTTTGATGTAACTCCATCGTTTTGTTTTTGAATACTTCCTTACTTTATGGCATAACAAGAGGTTCCAGGATCACCTTATATATTCTCTGCCGCAGACCTAGGATCAGTCATTTCTCCTAAGTGCCCTGTTTCTTTTATTGGAGAATGGCATTAGAAACCAAGATCTAAGAACAGGGTGTACTTATTGTTACTGGAGTATCATTCTAAGACCTCTTAGCACACAGAACTAGGAAATGTATTCTAAACCATATATACAAACGTATCTAAAATTATTTCTGTAACTATCTATCTGTCTCTGTATTAAGCTAAAAATAACTATAATGATGCATCTGACACTAATCCAGTACCACATTGTTCATTGTAGCCTACCTCCCACTCTCCCTTTTTTCTGTAACTTCCCGCTTTTACATTGAGAAACCTGGCTTTCAACACCCATTTATTTATTTATTAATTAACCCAGTATTCATATAAAGCAGGCTCAGAATTGTTAACCCATATCCCATGAGAAATCACTTTACCAACTAGAATACAGTTGTTTAGGTCTAGTTCCCTTTGTCTTTAGTCTTCCAGTTTCCAGTCAAAACACTATTTTCAAAAATTATTAGATCAGCTATTTTCTTTTCCCCTCCATATTTCATGTCATTAAAATATCTTGCCAAAGCATAGCTTCTAATGGACAGATAGTGTTCAAGAGAATAAGCTGGCTAAAATTAACATTTCCTTAGGATGTTCCTTTGAGTTGCTTTAATCATTATTCTGAGCACTTCATGCCTGTCCAAACACATAGATAACCTTAGACAAGGAAATAGTCCATTCAGAACCATGGGATTTTAGAATGCAAAGAACTTTGGATATCACCTAGCCTACTCATGCAATCAGTACTGAGATAGTCTCTCCCTGGCAGATATTTTCTTCAGGAACACTGAACTCACTATTTTCCAAAGAGTAGAGTCCTTCTTTGACTAGCTGTAATGTTTAGTACCTTCTCACTTCTAGTGTCTCCTAGTAAAATGCTAGATTTTGTTGTGGTTGTAAGTTCCAGCATTTAGGACATCAACTGCAATCTTTATTTTCAACCTTGCAAATATCTTTTAAAGAAATTAAGTCCTTAAAACTCCTAAAGATAAAACAAACAAGAAAAATAGCAATTGTCTTTTCATATGAGAACTTAAATGAAGCTTCTGTTAATACATCATGCTTTATTGGCATATTAAACTATATGTTGTACATCTCTTTCTTGCTTAATTCCCGTAATTGAGAGAAAATGATATACAATTACATCAATTTAAACTGCACAGAATGTTCTGATTATTACTATTGGCTTACAAAAGCTATTAACTCAACATATCCAATCATCAGCAAATTCTTTTAGTTAGAATTATATTGATTTAAAAAAAATAGGAATAGAGATAGGCAATGTAATACAGTAAAAAGAATTAAATCAGGAACCAAAAGCCCTGAGTGTTCACTAGAGAGATTAATTTTGTCACCTTGGATAGGTCACTGAATTGACTTTTGTTTCAATATTTTTGTCAGTTGAGGGTATTAGAACATAAGTAGATAAACTTACAGAATTCTTGGATTTTATGCCTTTTATTTTAGTCAACCCAAATCCATTTGCAAGGAGAAAGAAAGGGTTAGAGCTAATACATATGTGAAAAATGTAACTAATTGTTGTTAACTGTGTCAAATATCTTAAATCTTGGAACAAGTGAAGCTGCTCAATGCTGTATGGTACAGGCTCTGGAATCATCCTGCTTACAATAGAATCCCAGTTTTGCTGTTCACCTGCTATGTCTCTCTAAGAGTTTATGTCTTTAAAAGGTTTTTGTCTTTAAAATAAAGATCATGATGCTAAATACCTCATAGAGTGGTGGTGTGGATAAAATAAAACAATAACTGTGAAGAGCCCAGTCCTGGGCATACACTCAATAAATGGTAGTCATTTTGGAACAGAATTATAAGGATATTTCAGTAGTGAAGCAATGACTGAAAAGGTAATATTGAGAATCACACAGAAATGACTCGAAGTTAGTGCTAATTCTTCTATGTACAATAAGTTTGGGCTCCTGCATAGTTAATATATAATGCTCTGGGTAGAGTAACAGCTACTTAGAAGGCAGGATCATTCCTGGAAAAATCACCACCGTCTGCCAATAACGCAAACCTATAACTGGAAAGGTAATTGTAGCATGGTACCAGGCTCACTCAGAAAGAACTCCATGACAGCCAGAAATATGGTAGCCCAAACCAATAGAATCAGGCAGATCAGCAAGTGGGAAAAGGTTATAAATCCCTAAAATTGTCCACATTCCTGAAATGAGGAGATAGTTGACCTGTATGTAGGATACCAGGCTGTTTTATGATGTCTGTGCATTCTGCAAATATATCTCTTGTTCTTTTTTAATGTTTAGTAGTGGTCTTCTGGAAAACTTTGGACTCTATTAACTATGATAAAGAGAAACAAAGAATGTCTTTCTTAGCCTAGGCTGTGGTGATGACAGCAGTAACGCAAATGAGACAACCCCAAGAGGAGGGAGAAACCTCAAGGGGTAAAATTGGGGCTACTCATACAGACAAACCCGCCCCACAGGGCTGCCCTCATTCCAGGGCAACTCTCTACTACACCTCTCTCTCTCTCTCTCTCTCTCTCTCTCTCTCTCTCTCTCTCTCTCTCTATCTACTATCTACCATCTATCTATTCTAATTTTGTTTGCCAAGGAAGATTGCACTTATTTATTCTGGCATCATCAAGTGAACAAANCTAAGATTCACATATAGATGTACAGATAAAAGATGGCCTTAGATTAGGACCATTAATGAAAGTGCTATGAACCAAGGATTACCATCAATTCAATATGTTTGGGTGTACATATGTGTAATTATGTATGTGTGGGCTTATGAGCATTTGTGTGTGCAGAAGGTGTGTGTGGCACATAACTGTGTGCACATGTGTGTACGTGTGTGGGTTTTGTGTGTGTGTGTGTGCACGCGCATAAGAGAGGCAGGGCAGAAGCAGGTGAACACGGAATAGGAATAAAGCTAAAGGTCTTTTCCTTGAGTAAGAAGGGATATAGCAAGGAGGGTGGGGGTGAACATTTACCAGAAACGATGAGAGAACAGAGTTTTGTAAAGTACAGAGTTAGTAAGATGTGGGGGAGCTGTGGATTGACAGCCCTGGGATGGATCACATCCCAGAAAGTCCTCATCTTCTGGAAGGGCCCAGCTAAGAAGCAGGGGGAGGCAGGTAATCATACTTTGCAGAAGCTTCTCTTGGCATTTTGGGTATTTTTGTTTGTTGTTGACCTGAATTTATGTTTTTACTTTGGTTTGCTATGGAACCTCACAAGTCAGCCTGCACAAGTTATAGTTTGTTGAGCTGCTTAATTAAGGGGAAAATCTGGTGTGGGTGGTAGGAGGCAGGGCCCTAAAACTTGTTGAAAATTCATGATTTATAAAGAAGGGACTGCTTTGGATTAAAAAGTGAATGGCATATTCATAGCAGCTATGAAAGTGCCCATTTGGGGGAAAGTAAAATATTTTTAATAGCCTTTGGTTTAAAGCCATGTATAAAAAAATAAGTAAGTTTCACTTTGGCAGTAAGAACCAGACTTCATCAAACATGCATATAAACTGAAGGATCTAGTTCCAAATGACGGTCTAGGCAGCAGCCACCATAAAGAGAGAAGGTCTGTGGTCGAGGCTGAGGGGACTGATGGAAAGGCCCGAGTCATGGATAGAAACACTTGCAGTATAACGCTGGAATAAAGGGAACTTAATATAAAGAAATTCATAGGGAGTGGCCAATGGGCTGAGGACAAAAAGAAAGTTAAAGGAGATCTTTCAAATTCTTGGTTTATGATTGTTTACTGAGGTGTACCCTTCATAGTTTCAACATCTTTTTGGTCCACAGTCACCATAATGTGTGACTTACAGAATACAACATTCTGAAAAGATTTCTATTCCTAGAAAGCCTAGTATGGAGCACTGTAGCACTATTTGTATGTGAGACAGCACAGAGATGCAATGAGGATTATATTTTGGAACTATTAAGCCAATGCATTTCAATCCTTGAAAATTCCTAGGTTCTAATATCTCAGGGCTCCTCTATCAAGAGGCCTGGCAGACTTGAGCACAGGAATGAAGACAATACAGGATGGAAACAATATAAGAATAATTCCTGCCCATAGAAATGGGATAAATCTGCCCTTCCAGCCATGGAGTATTGGAAGTAGACGAGGAATAGGAGAATGGTGAAGAGCCCAAACAGCAAGACTCTTATTCCCTTATATCACCAGGGTCTACTTTAATGGGAAAGTAGTGACATGGAGAAATGACCAGATAAATATGAAGGCATTCAAGCCTATCAGGGCTTCTCTGGCAGTAGCCCCAAAGAGGTGGCAGACCTTTCCCATAAAAGAAAGTCACAGCTGTAGGTCAGGGGTCGGCAAACTGCGGCTCGCGAGCCACATGCGGCTCTTTGGGTATGTCCATGTGGCTCTGAAGTAAAATTGAAAATGAAAATAAAACTATTATAGTTTCGTTTATAAAATTTTTAAAGGCTATTAGTCACATAATGGTGATTTCATTTGTTTTATGGCTCTCAAATAAGTTTTAAATTGTTGTGAGGGACAGGACTGGCTCTTCCGACTCAAAAGTTTGCTGACCCCTGGCCTAGGGCATTTGTAGGGGGATGCAACTAGGTACAAATATTGAACCAGCTCAAGATAAATACCTCCTGGAGCAGATACCAGAAGCATGGGATCAAGACAAAGGGGCTATTGAGACTTGGCGGGGAGGGAGGTGGAAGCCCAATGGAATCCATAACCAGAATAGGACTTAAAAGGTCAGACTGGATCAATTGAACCTCAGTCATCACTGTCCACAGATAAGGCTAAACCAACAAGTCCACAGCAAAGATCCAGAGACTTTA
>NW_017731544.1:677500-681115 GCF_001890085.2 Hipposideros armiger | reverse complement strand
TTTTTTCCTGACTCAATAGCAAGGCTCTGTCCAACTTATACATAGTGACGATGGTTCTTGTTTGGATTCCGGAATGTGGGTCACTAATACGCCCAGCCATTATAATCAGATTTCATTTAACCCTTCATCTGATCTTGGATACCTGCCTATACATTCTACCTCTAGTTCATCAGAAAGTTTACTAAGTGCAACAACAAATATCAAAGCATTTCAACCTTCAATACAGTTAATGCATCTGCCTCTTCTTTCAAAGACAGAAGGCGTTCACAACGGGAGCTCTGGCCAGCAGTGAAAAATGTACGAACAGGATATTCTGACAACAAGAGCTAGTGTTATGGAAACAGTACTGCTGGGGGAAATTCATACTCGATCTCAGTGAGAATAGCAGTCTAATCCCAGAACAAAACTGCTCATTGATGAAAACTGTCACAGGCCTCAAGTCGTCTTGGATGAGCTCTCCTCTGCTTAGTTGTGATCAGTGACTCACAGAATAAACAAGGATTCACTTAGATAATGGAAAAGAGTTGCCCTGGAGAGAACATCAGAGTATTTATTAGTTACCCCCAACTCTGGTTTGAAAACCAATCAGTTGTGAGTTTCCAACAGTGATTACTGTTGGAAATTGAGTTTGTGAATTGCCGATCTCAGAGCCAGATGTGAACCATAGTGAATCATGGATACTAAACAACCATCTGTACTCTGGTGACACTGAGGATGTTTCTCCATTCAATATACAAACAGCTGATGGACAGTTATGATCAGAGTGATATAAATAATGATGGCCATTCTGATATAATTGTCACCTGAATAGAAGATCTTAATTCTAATAGACAGGTTTTGATCAAAGCACACAAAAGCTTTTTTTTTTCTTTTTTTTTTTTTTAAGGAGGACTTTTATACGAGCAAAAAAACATTATCTCAGCAGCATTGTACTTTGAGACATTTGCATTGTGGCCGCTGTAGATATTTGTGGGATGAAGTTAAATACCTCAAGGCATTCTACCAATGGTTACTGAAAGATGTGGGCAAATAACATAGTGAAGATACTTGGGGTTGTTAACAGGTCAAGTCATAAAATATTTGTTGGTTTGGTAATATGAAAAACTTGCATTTTTAGTTTACTAAAGATAGTGGAAACAGGGGCATGGATCATGAGAAAAAACGAAAAGATTGGCAGACATTTCCCACGCTGCTGAAATGGATCAACTCATTTAACTTGGTTAAATGCTGCTTTCTTTCTTTCAGCATTTATTGTTTCTATTTTAAATCTGTGCATTTATACTGTTACATGTGAACTCAAGGACCTTTGAAAACATGACTTTTGCTTTAGAAACTTAGTAAGTATGACTTAGGACTCACGGCTCAGGGGAGTATTCCATTCAACCAGCAAATTGCAATTTGAAGAGGAATAACTGTTCCACCAATAACTGTTACACAGGAAAACTATGCAGTATTTCCAAGCCCTTATTAAGGGACATTTTCTTTCAAAGATTCATAAATCCAAGGATTGTTCTTGTGCTCAGTGTTGCTATTTCAAGCTTTAGCAATTAGAATTAAGGCCTATAATAGTGTAGTACTATTTAAGCAATTTAAGAACAGCTTATTTAATCCTTTTTCCTTAAATTTCACTTACCTTTAAGAAATGATCAAAAGGACCTAAGATAAATAATTTCAGGGTCAGAATGGGGATGATATGTAACCCACAGTATTTGAATAAACTTCCTAGTTGTAGGTAGAGCATATAATTTGTGGGTAGAGCAATAATTACCAGGGTGATTTTTTTTTAAAGAACTGAAAATAAATATTTCTATTTTTTTTAAAAAAGTAACTCAAAAGCATAAATCTTATAAAGCATCAGTTAATCACAAAGTCAAAATACTTTTAATTACCATTTTATCACTTTCAATAAAGTACTCTGAAGAAATTTACAGAAATACCCTAGAGAATGGTAGATTTGAAAATCCTCAACAAAGTAATTAATTCAACAAGCATGCATTTAATGCTTCCTGCATGCCGGGCACTGTGCTAAGTCCTAGGGACACGGTAAGAAAGATGCTATTCCTGCTCTCAAATAATGTGATACAGACAGGAATATGTAGGGAACTTCATCACCATTTTGACTTAAATATATTTCTTTAACCTTTTAAAGGTATTTTAACTTAAAACCTAATGAACTTGTAACTCTCTATCTTTCTACTAAAAAATAAGAATTATGTACATAGGAAATCTTCACTATAGAATTTAACTTAAGGGGCTTTAACTCAATACCTGTGCAGCAAATAATTTTAAATGAGTATCTTCTCTAAAAAGAAAAAAAAAAGAGATATTCACTGGAGAAGAGAAATCAATAAATAGTCAAATCAGTAAATGTATTTAAATTTTTCTTAGGGAATATTCATTTGTAAATGTAGACATGCCTCTAATCTTCTCTCACCTCACCATGCTCACTGTTCCTACTTCCTCCTCTCTTAACCATACCTTGACCCCATATAAGTCCAGCTTCTATAAGTAACATTCTTTCAGAAAACCATTCTTTTCAAGGTCACCACTCAGGGTCCTCTTAGAGTTAAATCCCGATGAACACTTTGCATTTTAATCTTATTTGGTGTATTTCCAGCATTAGACTGTTGACATTGCTAAGTCTCTTGATATACGCTCATCTCCTGGCATCTATGGCACACACTTTTCATATTTTTCATTCTTTCTGTTCCTTTTTCTCTGTCTTCTTTGTAGATGCCTCTTCTGCCTGATCCCAAATAAAGGAACTCTACAAGCTTTATCCTAGGAGATCTTTTATTCTCACTCTACAACCATTCACATTACCTCAAATACCACATACATGTAGATAACAAAATCTATATGAGGTAAAAATATAAATTTTACTTATCTCTCTCTCTCAGACCTTATTCCCTCACTTCTCAGTGCCAGATCCATATGAAGAACTCCTTATTAGTATCTCTATAAGCACATCACCTCAACATGTTCAAGTGTGGACTCATTATGCCCCCTAAGACTTCCTCCTCCACCAGTATCTCCTACCCCAGTGAATAGCACAATCCTGTGTTCAGTTGCTCAAGCCTAAATGCTCAGTGCTATGCTTGGCTCTCCCTCCCTCACTCCCCACACCTAACCAACCAAGGTTTCTGCCCATCTGTCTCCTACTTATTTTGAGAATATACTTTGGCTGTAGCTCCTTTACAAAACCATCCCTGGAGCTCACTTAGCACTACATCACAGTGCCCATGGATCAAGCCATGATGAGGAGAGGAGAAAGGAGAAACAGTGAGCATAGTCAGAGGTGAGACACAAGATTGGAGGGACATCTACATTTAGAAATAAATATTCCATACTAATTGTTGGTGTTGCCTCATTCCACCCTCCCCTTCATATTTCTCATTGGATGGAAAAAATAGATACTGTCAGAATCCTTATTTTCTCTTTCAAAGTTGAATTCTCAGCACCATGGAGAGCACCGGGGTGCCAAGTGATAATCATAATATTACTACTTAAAACAAAATAGTAATAACTAATATGCAGTAGTAAGGATTGAAACAGGCAGGTGGCTCAAGAGTGTGTTCTCTAACCCTATTGCATGTTGTACTTAGCACTTAATAA